>NC_081181.1:38406610-38669063 GCF_029867415.1 Vicia villosa | reverse complement strand
CCTAGGAGTGTTCCGCGCTCAGGGTTCACTTACTAGGAACAATAAGCTAGATCATAATGGATAAGATTTCGGTTCGAATTGTTATGTCATGCGCGTACCCACTTGCACAGTGCATGCATAAGAAATTCTCTGAATAGCTCTTCGCATAGGAATACCAAGGTTCAAATAGTCAATACGATTTTAATCATCCTACGAATGCTTCGGAATGACACTAGTTTCCATTCATCTAAATACCCAATACCAAGCACAGTTCTGTGGTATCTCTCGGGGTTAGACGAATCATAACTAGTACGAACCTTAGTTACAACACATCTCGGTTCCACTTGCTTCAACTGTCGCCTAGCGTAGTTCTAGGACTCATTCACAGTTTAGCAAAAACGGGAGTATAGTAGCTCTCCCCCCCTAATCGGGTATCCAACTTTTTCCCAATTAGAGACTGACATCTTTACTCTTCCAACAATTCTTTATTGGGTAATTCACACACAAATTACGGCTTACCGAAATGACTTGGAGTGAAACATCGCGTTCATCCAAGTACTGCCCACATCACAGTAACCAGGAGATTTAGACTACTTCGCTAAAATTCCCAAAAGTCTTACATCTGACCGGTTCTCAAAACATATCTGCCACTAGCATCGCGATCGGACAACAAATTTCTGATAGCCCCAGACTTCATTCCATCTCAGAATTCCTTATTATAATCCTACTCAAGTTCTTCACGAAATTTACTCCAATACTATCTGGATCCAGATGAGGTCTCACTTCGCCCCATCGGATCTCAGAAACTCCCGACGTCTTAGATCTCTACCATGACAAGGTCGTCAACTACTTCGGCTCAAGTCGCTTTGGATCTTACGCGTCCTCGTGGTGGCTCCACCACGATCTCATCTATCGCATATACAGTCACTGAGCTGGCCAAGCTCAATGAATGGATACTACGATAGTAAGAATCGGGCGAGCAACACACACATGTGAGGGAGAAGAGAATTGCTAGTGATGTCTCTGTTTACGGTGATTTCCGGTAAACAACCGCTAGTCCTCCAAACTATAATAAATATGATTTGGTTACTCGCAGGATCGACTAGATTGATCCTAGGACACATAGTCGATTAGATTGTTATCAATATTCTTTAGAACCATGTTCATGATTCGTTGTCTTCGACAAATGTTATTCGATTAAAAACATACACTTTTTTAGTGATGACTTGATTATATGCGATTATGACTTTAAAATGTAGACAACGCATACAACATAACATGCAATTCTGTTAAAAAGAATCTTAAAACATAAAACTGTTAAAGATCTTGAACGTAAGTAACATGAAGATAAATAACATGAAAGTAAATAACATGAAAGTAAATAACATGAAAGTTAAAGATACAGTAATGTAAATGATAAGAAGTAAATAGAATGCAAGAATTTAAAGATATTCGAAGACGAAAAGCAATAAAAGATAATACTCATGTATTAAAATGGTGGTGTCATACGTACATTTTCTCAGCGAACTCGTTCTCGTTAACGCTTGATACTTGAGTAAATATGTGAGTGATTTGTACAAAATGAACACACGGAATTTTATCATGAAAACTCCTATTTATACTAGTTTCGACCATAACGGCCCTACGCTAATCTGCTGCCACGTTTCTCATAAGAACTTCCAGCGATGACATCTGTGAATAAGCAGTTACGTGACTATCTTCGAATTTCAAATCTTCCCGCCTGAGTCCATCTTCGACGCGTGGCAGTATGCTAATAAACACTTACTAACAAACACGCTAAATAATAATACTTAAGTAAATTTATAAATTTTGTCTAAGTCTTCGAGGATATATCCTTCCAATAGCTTTCAGTAGCCATCACCTTCATAAAAAACTTAGACATTTCCTGCTATCGAAACATGGCCATCAGTAGCCATTTTATACTTCTCAGAGATGGTCATCAGTAACCACCTTGCCTTCGATTATGCACTCCTTCGAAGCACATATATTTGTTCAACGAAATCTTCAGCTAACAAATTGCCCCCAATAAATGCCTGTTTCGAAGATCAACAGAAATAGGCGTTTTTTGCCATCATAAGATTTCGTCTCTTATTAAGTTTTGATAGTTCCAAGACTACTGACTAAACGTCATAATCATTGATAATCTCTGTTTCCGAAACGTCTTGTCATTCTCAAAATGTCTTCTCATAACTTACATTCCCACGTCCTTGACCTTACTTCCTGATTATTACTCCTATATACTAGGAGTAAAGCTGAATCTCTCGACCGCCATTGGATTAAATCATCATTCGCCACGTGTCCTTTGGGTTTTACCCAAAAGATTTTAAAAAAGGGTTTCCGTTAAACCTTTAAATACTTTGGACTTGCACTCTTTTTACAACTTCTCATTCCTATTTCTCCGTCTTCTTCATCAAACAAAGGAACCAACATCTTCAAACTTTTCAAATCTGAATTTCTCAAAACTCATCCGATGGCTTCATCTTCCAACGTTCTTCAATCTGCTCTAAAGCTCCAATCCACCACACGGTCTGGTGAAAACGAACATATTCCAAACCCTAACGTTGAAGAAGTTCGTGCTATTTACGCTTCCCAGGTAATCATACCCTTTGAACTTTCTGGAAAAACTTTTGCTTTTATGGGTCCATTGCCGGGTGAAGATAATCAAACCCTAAGTAAGTTCTTCCCTGCTTATTATAAGACTAGGCCATTAGTGAGCAAAGCTAACACAAATGAAGAGGGTTGCTCTCCTTCAGGAGAATCTGCTAATGTTGAAGAAACTTCAACCGTAGCCCCTTTGGCTTTGCCAAAAATTAGGTTAAATTATATGACCAACTTTGTAAAAGTGTTTAGGTCACTCCCTTTAGCCAAAGATCCTGACTTATACTTTGCCTGGTTAGAAAAAGTAGAGAAAAAGAAAGAATCTGACTGGAAATCGTTAGGAATCTACGATTTGATCCAACTATCAAAAACAGGCTTAACATATAACCAACCCATGTTAGTAGCAGCGGTCCATTTCTGGGATGCTTCCCACAACACTTTCCACCTCCCATGTGGAATGGTCACCCCTACTCTCTTTGATGTAGCTGCGATTACAGGACTTCGACCAACTGGGGAAGACTTCGATCCCACTGAGATGGATGATGACACGATTGGCTTTAATAATTCGACAGTTACTTATACTGCTTTTATCCAACGACATCATGTTACCGCGAACGAAGAAGTCTCTGATAACGAACATATTGCTTTCTTGGCGCTATGGCTTTCGCGGTGTGCTTTCTGCTCAAGATCCATACAAGTTGCAAAGAGATATCTTTGCATGGCTAACCAATTGCATAATGGAAAAAAGCTCAATCTTGGCCAACTACTTCTGGGATTTCTTTATGAAAACCTCAGCGAAGCTGCAAACCTTACCAAGAATTTCCAATCTGGTACCTTACTTTATGCTGGACCTTTCTGGCTTTTGCAACTGTGGCTAAATGCTACGTTCGAAGCTCATCTTCCGTTTCGAGGGAAAATCAAGGAGGAAGATGACAAAATCAGGAATCGAACCATTGAAGGAACTAGGTTGGCTTACCTGACTCCACAAGAAGAGCCTAGGAAACTTCAAGAATGCTTCTTAGCGTACATGATGATGTTTGCCCAACGTCGTCAATTTGATCCGTCTATGGCTCCGTTTGTACATAGAACCAAGGGTCCTGAATGGTTTACTCAGAAATTCCCACCAACATCTCAGGACCAACAAACTGAGCTTATGGAAATTTGGGAATCTTTTCTGACTCCAAGATTATTCCTCTATCGCCTTCGACCATCGAAAGGGCAATGCACTCTTGTGTGCTATCAACCAAATTTGGTTTCACGACAGTTTGGATTGGTCCAAATAAAACCAAAATGCTTATATGAGAAAAGGAGTCATATATGCTTCCACACCTTATACTTGTCAGAAGAAGAATGTGAAAAGAAAGTTAACAGATATGCTGGCGTCACCAACCTTTCCCCTATTCCTTTCGAACCTTCCTTTTACTGTACACCAGACTTCCATCAATGGTGGACGGATTATTATACTTCTCAAATCCTTGATGCTGATAGTTTGACGCAGGAACTAACTGCAGCTTTTGCTGATGTGCAGGAGCATTTTCGTAAAGGTACTACAACTCATATTAAAGAAATACAAGCTTTCCAAAATTTTTTTGAAACTATCTATAGGCCTGATGATCTTAGTCGGACCGTCCGTGAGGCCGCAATTACTTTGCGCGAAAAGTTTTCCGCCAAACTGAATAAGTTGAAATTGCCCTCGTATGTTCGACCAGAACTACGTTATGAAGTGGCTTTCAAACTTAATCCTCCAAAATTTCCTCCGCTGCCAAGCGCGGATTTTGGTGTGGCTTTGAGCCCTCCTTTTCCAGATTGGTTTGTGTGTGGCAACGTTTTAAAAGATCTTCAAAATAGTAGTAAAAAACGCGCTGAACGGGTGGTTCCGACTAAGCATACCTTGGATACTTTCAAAGGACATCTCCATATAGATCTCAAACACGTTCGTGTCTTGACTCCAATACCTGAAGGTTTGGATTCAGACAATCTTTTCGACTGACTTTTCCTTTTTGACTGGTATACTAATTTTAGTTTCGACTACAGCTGTTGCTCACAGGAGGAAGATCAAAGAGACTCCTGCCCAAAAGAATCCTGGGACATCCCAAAGCGACAAACCCAGTGAAAGTGGCTCTCTCAATCCTGATAAAAAGCCTACGGTACGCACCTTTTGCGTTCTTAATCTTATATAATCCGTAATCAATAGTCCCTTTGCTTATCATCTGTCTTTTCAGAGTTCGAAGCCCCCAACTGGTCCGAAACGGAAAGTTTCTTCGCCCGCTGCTTCAGATGATGGGGATAAATCTCCTCCTAACACTAGACAAGGACTTAGGAAAAGACAAAAATCTGCTACTCCTTCGAAAAAAGGAAAGGGAGCGAGTCCCTCCAAAACTGCTTCTCCTACTGATAAAGCGTCCTCTGAAGATTCTCCTTTGAAAACAACTAGCAACATACTTGTTGTCGAAAGTCACAATTCAAGTCCAGATAATATTCAAACCAAGGTCTTCCAGGTTTTTCGCATACTAACTTGTGACTTTATCTAGATAATGGGATTAACTTTTCTACCTTGTTATTGCAGGATGATGCTGGTACTGCTACTTCAGGTTTCAAAGATCCTGGTCTTACCGTTGATGTTCCCAAACTCTATGGTAATAATAATCTTTAGCTTTGTTGATAAACTTGTTACAGGTTTATTCTTATGACTAACTCTGCTTTATCTGACACAGATACTTCTCGAGACAAAGCTCCCGCTCTTTCACCCGTGGTCGAAGATGCTCAGCCCATCAACACTATGCTGCCTGATGAACCCGTTGAAGAAAGTCATTCTACTGATGAGTCTCCAGCTACCCATCAAGACAAAAGTTTGGAAGGCGAAGATCACGCCCTCTCAGGTAGTGACAATGTGAATCTGCATCCTCACCACAGTGATGACACCGTGTCTGAATCAGACGCTACGGAGGAAACTTCCAAACTAGAAAAGCAAAATTTTCAAGAAGCTTCGACTCTTGACACAAAAGCTGATCCTGGGACCACTTCAATGCCTGCCCCTACGCCTTCGGAGCTAGAACAATTAAAGCATGCTGATCCTCTTAGTTTCTTGAAGATTATCATGAATGTGGATGCTTCTTCGTCTCCAAGTCCTGACGCTATTCCAGTTGCGACTGTGGAGTCTGGCAAACAAGAAGACACTTCTAGCGTGCTTCGACAAATCAAAGAGCGGTTCTTCGATGTCAATCTTGTGGATCTCCTCATTCGGGATCCTCTTAAGAGTCATGGTTTACATCAACTTTTGAGAAAAGTAGATTTACTTCAAGTCTCCACAACAGTCTCAGATGTACTTGTTCTGTTAGGCTCCTTGGTTGAGCAACTTCAAGCTGATATCCTTCGAAAACGAAATATCGAAAGAGAGTTATCTGAAGCAATAGCCTCCCGTGATTCTTCATGGAATTCTGCAGTAGATGCAACCCAACGAGGCGAGGTCCTCAAACTTAAGCAATCAGAAGACCAGAAGGCCTTTGATGATCATGCAAAAAATATCAAGATCTGGAAACAAGAGATAAAGGCACTTGAGGAGAAAATCGAGGAAGCTGAACGCAGCCAGGCAACCATCCAACAATCCAATCAAAAGGAGTTGGTCGAAATAGTACAATCAGGGATCACACATTTCGAGGCTGCTCAAAAATTAATTCCTGAGATCGAAAGGTTGAAGAAGCAACGATCGGTGATCGAACTCCGTATGACTTCTTGGGAGTCACAATATTCAAAGATCAAGAATAACCTCCCTGAGGGTTTCAACTAGCTGCTTCGAACCTTATTATCTGTTGCGTTCTCATTTGTAATCGAAACCTCATATGTTTTGTAAAAGCACTTATTTATATGCTTAACTTCTCCCTTAATATAATATTTATCAGCACTATTTCTTAGCAAATCTTTTCAATCTCTCGTCAAAATATATTTTCAGATCCTCCACAGTATTCTTCATTAATGCAACATGTAAACTCCGAATACTCTTCGCGACCTCTTAGCCTTTGGACTTGACGTTTCTACTTCTTTAGCCCTAATCATGACTAACCAGTAACGTTACTTTTTCAAAACGTCATTTCAAGACGTGCGTGAATCAGTTTCATGATTGCTGTTCAACTTCCAAGGGCGGGAAACGGCGGATGTAATAACTCCTCTCTTTGAAAAAACCAACTGCAGTCTAATCAATTATTAAGAAACTAAACCAACCTTTAGTATTCCCCTTCTATATAAAGGTCCAACATCACCCTTATTTTCTTCATTCACTCATTCTCTTCTTTCCTGAACTCAGAAAAGAGAAACCATTTTTCTTCCTCCAAAACCTTCTTCTCTTTTCATAATGGCCGAAATCCTCTCACTCAATGAAATCAAAACCCTTATCCGGAGCGAGTTCAGACTTTCTGAGGATGAACTCCTTCGCCACTTTGTCACTTTTGAAACTTTGTTTGCCAATCAGGAGTTGGACTTCTACTTTGAGGAAGTCTTGGAAGGTGCTGTTTATCCAAACATGTTGGCTGAATTTTGGATGAATGCTACTGTACGCATAGATCCTGAAGGTAGAGCCACCATAGATTCTGAGATTCGGCATGCACGTTTCAGTATTACTCCTGCCACCATTGCTCACTTAATCAAGTGTAGTAACTCTGGGGAACGCTTTGATGATGATGTCTTTAACATGACCACGCATCTCATGCTGAGGTCCGTCATGGAAAATGATCCTTTCAGCGCCAGAGTTGTTAGGATCTGGCATCAGATGCTCGTAGGCAACTTCCAGCCTCGGAGGGTCAACGAAAACAACATCTTGGTTGAAGATTTGGAGTTCATCTTCTGTGGTCTTCGAGGGAAGAAGATCAACATTCCTTTGATGATATTCAAAGGTCTTGTGAAAGCTGTCTCTATTGGTACTGAACGGCAGAGGAACGTGACTTGCCTCCCTTACGGAAGACTTCTTTCTTTCATCTTTCAAAGAAAGGGTGTAGTGAGACGCATGCGTGAGGGCGGAGCCATCGACATGTTCGAAGCCGAACCTTCACCCGTGTTGTCCTTGGAGGGTTTAAACCAAAGGATTAACTAACAACTTTCCTTTTTGTTGTACTTTCAGATCCTGTTTGGATCTTTTGTAATGCATGCAAAACCCAAGTTATGAATGACAAATATTTTGAAATTTCTTTAGACTTTTCCTTTTTTAAGTCTGTTATTCTGCATGTAAAGCCATTTTGATCAATATGGCTCATGTGTTTTGACACATGGCTAACCATTTTGGCTTTTCGTGACACCTCAAGTGTCTACGTTTTTGCAATCTTAACTTCGAACATGCTTGGCTTATATTTCTTCAAATACTTCCCATTTACTCTTAAGATCCTACGATCTTCTGCTAATTCTTCAATTTCATAAGCATTGTTCGAAAATGTGTTTAAGATTCGAAAAGGTCCTTCCCAATGTGGGGACCATTTACCAAACGCCTGATTTTTTCGGTCTATAGGTAAAATAACTTTCCAGACTAAATCATTATTAACAAAAGTTTTACCTTTCACCTTTTTATTGTATGCTCTGGATACTCTTTCTTTCTGTCTTTTAATCATTTCCAATGCTCGAAGCCTGTCTTCGTCTAGATCTACCAACTCATTCATCATTAACTCCCAGTAAACGTTGGGAGAAATGTCTGCTTGTCTTTGTATTCTTACTGACTGCAAAAATATTTCGATTGGTAGTACCGCATCATGTCCAAACGTCAACTGGAAAGGAGTTGTATTTGTAGCTTCTTTTGGAGAGGTTCGACAAGCCCAAAGTGCTTGATCTAAAGTCTTATGCCAATTCTTGGGTTTCTTCCCCACATGCTTCTTAATAAGACCAATTATAATTTTATTTGCTGCTTCGACTTGTCCATTTGCTTGAGCATAATAAGGTGTGGATGTTAGCAACTTGAATCCTATTTCCTTGGCAAAGTCCTGCATTTTTCGTCCAGTGAAGACTGATCCCTGATCAGTTGTTATGCTTTCTGGGATTCCGAACCTATATATAATATATTTTTGAATAAACTCAATCACCGCTTCTTGGTCCACATTTGCCAATGGTATTGCTTCGACCCATTTTGTGAAATAATCTATTCCTACCAAAATGTACCTTTGACCTCTGGATGATTTAGGGTGAATTTCTCCAATTAAATCTAAAGCCAACCTCTGAAAGGCCAAGGTTTCACTATTGTACTGAGTTCATTTGCTGGAGCATGTTGTATACCTGCGTGTTCTTGGCATTCTTGGCACCCCTTGGCAAATTCTATGCAATCTTTCAACATTGAAGGCCAATACATCCCATAACGAAACAAAAGCCATTTCATCTTATGTCCTGCTTGATGTGCACCACATGCCCCACTGTGTACGTTGGATAGAGCCAAGTATGCTTCTGCTTCGCCCAAGCATTTCAGCAATACCCCTTCAGGAGTTTTCTTGAACAATTCGTTCCCCATTAGAAAATATGACAAGGCTCTATATTTGATTTTTCTATCTGTCTCCGTCGAAGGATTCTTCAAATAGTTGATTATTGGGCTCCTCCAATCCGTGTCTGCCAAAGAGTCAATATTTAGGACTTCGAACTCTTCTTTGTTGGCATAACCCAATTGTGAATTCTCTAGATCGCTCGGAGAAAGTTTAGTAGACATTGCTCTTCCTCTTACTTCGATCAATTCTTCCAATTTTTCTTTCGATACTTTGTATCCTGAAGCCAACTGTGCCAAGTCGTTCGCTTCTTGGTTATTCACCCTTGATACATGTTTCAATTCTACGTATTCGAATTTCTTGAGTAGCCTATTTGCAATGACAAAGTACATGATTAGATTCTCTTTGATGCACTTGTATTCTTTTGTTAATTGTTTGATGACCAATTCGGAGTCTCCTTTAATTTCGACTCTGGTTGCCCCCAATTCTAACAAAGCCTCAAGTCCGGCGATTAACGCTTCGTACTCAGCTTCATTGTTGGAGCATAATGGTCCTTCGAGTTTGTACTTGAGCTTTGTTGGAATTCCATCAGGAGAAATTATCAACACTCCAACTCCAGAACCTTCTCTATGTGTCGACCCATCGAAGTACAACTTCCAAGGTTTTAGGTCCACGTAATGCTGATGATTCTCGACCACTGCGTGATCGACAATGAAGTCTGACACAATTTGGCCTTTCATTGCCTTGAGAGGTTGGAATATTAGCGAATATTCCGTTAGGGCTAAAGCCCACTTGCCAATTCGACTATGTAATATTGGCTTGGATAACATATGCTTAATAACATCACAATGAGACGAAACGTAAACATCAACTGGCTTTATATAATACTTAAGTTTAATACAAGAGAAATACAAACAAAGGCAGAGTTTTTCTATAGCAGTATATCTAGTCTCTGCATCATTGAGTACTCTACTTAAGTAGTAAATGGCTCTTTCGATGCCATTTTCATCTTCTTGTGCCAGCATGCTGCCTATTGTTTTGTCTGATGCTGAAATGTACAGGCGCATGTGTTTCTTCCCATTTGGGGGAGATAAGATTGGTGGACAAGTCAAGTATTGCTTTATCTGATCGAAAGCTTCTTGATGTTCAGCACGCCATTCGAACTTTTCTTGCTTAAGCCGTAGTAAAGGCGAGAAGGCTTGCGTGCGTCCACTCAAATTAGAGATAAATCTTCTTAAAAAATTTATCTTTCCCAATAATGATTGTAACTCTTTCTTCGTGGATGGAGATTTGGTTTCCATGATGGCTTTTGTCTTGTTCTGGTTGATCTCTATTCCCTTTTTATGGACTACGAAACCCAAGAAATCTCCTGCTTGTACAAAGAAAGCACATTTAAGGGGGTTCATCTTCAATCCGTGTTTCCTCATTCTTTCGAATGATTGGTTTAAATGATCGAGATGACTCATTCCCGAAGTAGATTTCACCACAATGTCGTCTATATATACTTGCATGAATGTTTCTATGAAGTCATGGAATATAGAGTTCATTGCTCTTTGGTAAGTTGCCCCAGCATTTTTTAAACCAAAAGGCATTACAACCCATTCGTAAGTGCCTATTGCCCCTGGGCAACGAAACGCTGTCTTGGATACATCATCTTCTGCAATAAAGATCTGATTATATCCTGAGTATCCATCCAACATACTTAGATACTCAAAACCTGCGGCTGAGTCTACCAGCATTTCTGCTACAGGCATGGGATATTCGTCTTTAGGAGTGGCTGCATTAAGATCACGAAAGTCTATGCATACTCGTAAAGAGCCATTCTTTTTAATTACAGGCACTATATTGGCAATCCATTCGACATACCTTGTAGTTTGGATAAACTTGCAACGTAAAAGCCTTTCGACCTCTGCTTTAATCTTCGAATGGATCTCTGGCGCGAATCTTCTAGGAATTTGCTTCACAGGTTTCTTCCCTTCTTTTATCGGAAGCTTCAATTCGACTAGATCCCTTCCTAGACCAGGCATCTCATCATAATCCCAAGCAAAGCAATCTCTATTTTCTTTCAGCATTTTGATGACCGTTGCTTTTAATTCTGGCTCTAATTTCGCGCTGATATATGTTATCCTCTTTTGATCCCTGTCTCCGAGGTTTACTTCTTCGAGTGGATCTTGGGCTAACATCTTTATATTAGAAGCCATTGGGTCTTTTTCGAACCCTAAAGGTTCTTCGTCGTATATTGCATCTAATCTTTGGTTTGATCCTTCGTCCATAATCTCTTCGTCTAGGATCGTATCTTTGGAGTGTTTGAAATCTGTATGCACCTCCAATTCTGCTATCTCTTCTTTGATTTGGATGGTATCTACCTTTACATCTGATAATTCGGCCTCGAGAGCCGCCTTTTGTTTGTTCTCGGCCACATAGGCCGAAATCCTTTCGAAGAATGAAGACTCAGACATGACTAATGTCATCGTCCCAGCCTGTTGGCCGTATTGCTGCATGATCTTCTAAAGGTGCTGTATCCGTTGGACCATCCATGATCTCTCTATCCCATTGGAATCCGTTTGGGTGCAAAGTAAGATAATACAATGCATTCTTATTTGGGGTGTACATCTCTTCCGCAGTATGACAAGGTCCTATATTTGCCAGATTCCTATCGAAGTTGGATTTATTTACCTGGTTAACTTCAGCCATATAGTAACTCTGATCACCTTCGATGTTCTCTACTATGCCATCTTCTCTCCAGATTGTCACCCTTTGATGCATTGTGGAGGGTACAGCTGCTACCCCATGAATCCATTCCCTTCCGAGCAACAGGTTATAGTTTGCTTTTGCTGGTATAACCATGAACATAGTGGGTCTGGTAACTGAGCCTACTGTCAAATTGACTTGAACAACTCCCAGTGTTTGTCCTATCTTACCTTCATAGTTAGACAGGACCATGTTATGTGGTCTGATGTCCGTATCGAACATGCCAATTCTCTTTATCATATACTGGGGCATCAAATTTACTGCTGCTCCCCCATCGACTAGGACTTTATTGATGCCAACATTCTCAATCTTAGCCCTAATGTAGAGTGGTTTCAAATGATTTCTCATACCCTCATCAGGCCTCTCGAAGAAAGCATTCTGCTCTTCGACTGCACCATTATTTAGCACATAGTAACACACAGGTCTGTGTTTTGCCATTTCTTCGATATCAGCCTCCTCACAGTCTTCTACCTCAGTTTCTTGGTTAAACTCGTGAGGGAGTACGGACACAACATTGCAATTTAAATTTATAGACGAGACTCCATCAGAATCAAAATCATTTGTCATTCTGTCCTCTTCGTTCCAGGAATTTGACCGCATCTTGTCTTCTTCATCCAAGAGCTTTTCAGCTTCGAACAATGCACGTTCCACCGGAGGTTTGTTTGACTTTGCTCCCTGGTATGGGACTTGGTTGCTGCTAGTTTCTCCAGTTTCTCTTGGTCTATATTCCTTCTGGGCCTTTTTCATCCTCTGGTGCCTCCTCCATTGGGACCGAGACATAGGGTTTTTTCCCTTATAGTTCTCCAACCGACATGTCTCTCGATTTGGCCTTTGAAATTGTCTCCTATATGCCATTGCGGTTCTTCCTCCTTGGTCCCAACTACGCCATTTGTTGGTTCTTGCATCAGCTTGTACCCATCTATCCCTAGGTGGATCTGCAGGGATTTTGAACGTTACCCTTCGAACTCTAGGGTGTGGACTATCTGGTCTCTTCGTTGGGGTCCATACATCGAAACCATACAGGTCAGGACGTAGCCCCTGAGTTTCTTGATTCATGGAGCAGTGCACACGTTCAAATGATCGTGCTAGCATCTCATCATAGGCTGCCCCACATCTGGGGCAGAGTGCAACTTCAGAGTTCCCCTTGTGGCATCTGATCAAAAATCCTAATAAGCTTTCATCCATCCTTGGGTACACTTGTAGTAAATGATTTGGTTCTCTCCCTGGGTGTTCCCATCTTTCACGTCGAGCCCTTTCGAAATTGGTTTCGATTCTTCGATTCAGCATGATCGAACACCTTGGGCACATCCATTGTTTTCCGCCATTTCTCTCATGGCAATTCCATAGGTAGTCTTTGAGGCTTTCAGCTCTTAGAGGAGCTTTAATACCCCCATTCTGCCTTGTCAGCCGTGTCTCTAGTTCGCCAAACTCAGATGTTGGGTGTCTGGCGCTAACCATGTTGACCACCGCTGGAGCAACTTCAGAGATTTGGATTTTCTGGAGTTTCATCCTGAGGTCTTCAGTGGCCTCATTGCTCTCTTCTTTTGGTGCTTCAGTCATCTCTATTTGGGAAGCTTCTTCAATCTCAGTATTGAAGATTATTTCATCATTCAGGCTTTCAGTAGCCTGCTTTCCGTTGAGCATTGCCTTAGTTTCCGCCACTTCGATCTCCGATACCTCCACCATGTTGATATCTTCTACCTCACAGAGGCTAGCATCAGCAATGTTTAGGGGATTGGTATCGATCCTCATGTGACTCTTGGTCTTGTCAGCAAATTTCAACCTTCCATCATTGATAGCATTTTGAATTAGATCCCTGAAAAGAAAACATTGTGAAGTTTTATGGCCTAAAAACCCATGATATTTACAGAAACCTCTTTTCTTCCGTTGTTCCAACGGAGGAATTTTGGAATTAGGAGGTAGTATCATTTGGCCATCTTTTACTAATAGATCAAATATTTCATCACACTTAGTAATATCAAATGTATAAGTTTTCTTAGGAAACCTATCATTCTTATCATTTTCTACAGGGTTCTTTCCATTTGCAGGATTTAATAGTTTGCAGGCATAAGGTGGTGCCTCTTTTAATTCTGCTAAGTCTATTTCGACTTCCTCCAGGCTATATGAGTCATCGCAAGACTCATCATCAGCGTCTTCGACTTCGACGTACGCTATCCTTTCCTTCTTATGACTTTTGTTAGCCCTAGCCTTTTCTGCTTTCAAGCGTTCGACCTGTCGAACTCTATCCGCTAACTGGGCCATGTCCCTAAGGTATTGGGTATCTAATTTCTTTCTTATTGAGTAGTCTAGACCACCTGCTGCCATTTCGACAAGTTCGTGCTCAGGAACTGTCGTAAAACACCTAGATTTCAACAGACGGAACCTATTCAAATAATCATCAATAGTCTCCGTGAATTTCCTCTTAACACTGGCCAATTCCTTCAAACTTATCTTAGTTTGACCCATGTAAAATTGCTCATGGAACAATCTTTCTAGGTATGCCCACGCATCTATCGAATTGGGTGGCAAAGTAGTAAACCAGATAAAGGCATTCTTTGTCAGCGAACTAGGGAAATACTTGATCCTTAAGTCCTCGTTTCCTGCCAAGTCCCCTGCTTCTGTTAGATACCTAGCAATGTGTTCCACTGTCGATTCGTTAGTTTCGCCTGAAAATTTTGTAAATTTGGGTACCTTAGTGCCCCTAGGTAATTCTGTCTGCATAATATAGTCTGATATAGGGGATGTATAATTTGGACGTCTGAGTCCAGTACTTAGGCCATTATTGGCCATCACCCTTTCTATCATAGCAGTCAGGTTATTCTCCGTGGCCAGATTTTCCCTTCTGACTCTTTGAACAACCCCATCTGGATGTTCATTTCTACCTACAATTCTTACTCTGGGTTGTTCTTCCTCCGTTTCTTGTCGAACGGGGACGGTTCTTTGACTTGAAGTCTCTAAATTAATTATTGGAGTTTCTTCCGTCCAATTCGTCCTCCGCAAGGAGCTTATATCTCGGATGGGTGGTCTCGAGGATGGGCCCTCATCTTGTATGCGTTCTAAAACGGGCATTTCCTCTTGGTATGCGGGCTGTTTATCTTTCCTTTTTGGTTGTGTCACACCCATGAACTCCGACATCCGATTCATTTGAGATGACATCTTTCGGAAAGTTTCTACATTTTCCCTATTTGTGCAAGTAATGTTTGTCAACAATGGGGTAAAGATTGAAGTCAATTCTTTGGCTAAGGCCCCTAGCATATCATGGTTGCTTGCATCCATTTCTTGTCGAAATGCTGCTTGGCTGTTTGTGGTATAAAGAGGCATCTGGGTAGAAAAACCACCGTTGTATGTACTTCGACTTGCAGATCCCACATTCGGTGAAAATGTCGCATTATTAGTTGGGGCATAAGTAGGTCCGGCCCCTCGTACGCCTGATCCAAAAGGAAATGGCATCCCGAATGAAGAATTTGGCCTCCATTCGAAAGTTGAATTCGTGCCTTGACTAAACAAGTTATTCGCAGCATTTGTTGAGGGAAACGGTAATACTTCATCTGCACTCGTGGTCGAAGGTGCAGCTGTTGACACTGAAACTGGCAAAGTCCCTGAAAGTCCTGTATTATTCTCAGGCACCGACTGGGAATTATCTGCAGGTCTCGATTCATTTGGACCCGTTGTATCCCTTGTTCCTTGAGTGGAATTCGAATTTGCCGCTCCTGATCCTGTGCCTTGTGAGGGATCTTGATTACCCCCTGCACTGGCTGTAACAGCCATTTTCTTGTTGTACCTTCGTTTGGGAACCGGTTGTGCACTGTTTGTTAATTTACCGTTCCTAAGGTTCATACAAGGTCTTGATATTGTCTAGACAAAACAAAGCAATTGATTAAAACAATCTGTTCGACACAGTCCCACTGGGCGTGCCAATTTGTTTACGGTGATTTCCGGTAAACAACCGCTAGTCCTCCAAACTATAATAAATATGATTTGGTTACTCGCAGGATCGACTAGATTGATCCTAGGACACATAGTCGATTAGATTGTTATCAATATTCTTTAGAACCATGTTCATGATTCGTTGTCTTCGACAAATGTTATTCGATTAAAAACATACACTTTTTTAGTGATGACTTGATTATATGCGATTATGACTTTAAAATGTAGACAACGCATACAACATAACATGCAATTCTGTTAAAAAGAATCTTAAAACATAAAACTGTTAAAGATCTTGAACGTAAGTAACATGAAGATAAATAACATGAAAGTAAATAACATGAAAGTAAATAACATGAAAGTTAAAGATACAGTAATGTAAATGATAAGAAGTAAATAGAATGCAAGAATTTAAAGATATTCGAAGACGAAAAGCAATAAAAGATAATACTCATGTATTAAAATGGTGGTGTCATACGTACATTTTCTCAGCGAACTCGTTCTCGTTAACGCTTGATACTTGAGTAAATATGTGAGTGATTTGTACAAAATGAACACACGGAATTTTATCATGAAAACTCCTATTTATACTAGTTTCGACCATAACGGCCCTACGCTAATCTGCTGCCACGTTTCTCATAAGAACTTCCAGCGATGACATCTGTGAATAAGCAGTTACGTGACTATCTTCGAATTTCAAATCTTCCCGCCTGAGTCCATCTTCGACGCGTGGCAGTATGCTAATAAACACTTACTAACAAACACGCTAAATAATAATACTTAAGTAAATTTATAAATTTTGTCTAAGTCTTCGAGGATATATCCTTCCAATAGCTTTCAGTAGCCATCACCTTCATAAAAAACTTAGACATTTCCTGCTATCGAAACATGGCCATCAGTAGCCATTTTATACTTCTCAGAGATGGTCATCAGTAACCACCTTGCCTTCGATTATGCACTCCTTCGAAGCACATATATTTGTTCAACGAAATCTTCAGCTAACAGTCTCATGGCAGGAACAAGAATCGACCTGCTCTGATACCAACTGTAACACCCCGTACATATATGTCTAGAATAATATGCGGCGATGATATAAATGGTACAAGAAACATACATAAGCGATAAATAAAAGAAATTAAAATCATATACAATTCAAATATCCAACTGAAAACGTATATGATTCGCTTGTCTTCAACAATGCACAGCGGAAAAATAACGTCTGACTAGGTCTTCCTGCCAATTACTTGTCCACGGTCTTCAATGCAGTCCATCAAGCAATCCATCTACTTCTAACCTGTTCCTGAAAAATAATAATTGGAATGGGGTGAGATTACTAAATCTCAGTGAGTTCCCCTATCTTACGGGTTCGCTCGGTTCTACAAGGTGCATGCAAACAAACAGATTCACCGAGAATTCAGGTTTCCTCACGGTCACGTACAAGTACAAACAAGGATACACCACCATTGGAAGTCCCTTAACTATCCAAGGAGGTGTTCAATAAAACAACAATTCACAATATGCAAACTCACATCCTTATGTGAGGAATCAAGGAGTTATACCCATCTGACTAGGCTACCTCTGCCACGTACCCTCGGTGAGTATCCAAGTACATATATGTCGAAAGACTTGCACAAGCACACCGCACGATGAATTCGGGTCATTCCTATATGGAATTCCACCCGAGATGAGTTAAGTTGTACCATTGCCTACTTGGCATTTACAACCTCATCACCAAGCACGCCAGTGAGTTACCAAGTGGGAAACGCCATTAAAGACCCCGGTCTTGCTTCCACTGCAATGGTATTCATCCTCTGTACGCAGGTGAGTAAACAGGTGCAATATGTCCTTTTCGACGTACAAGCCCACCGGGCGAAAGCCTAGTAACATTGTCTAATTGACGTTACTAGAGGCAAGTAATTCAGTGATTGCCTATGTGGCATCACCCACTTACCATACTAATCACGCAGGTGAGTTACCAAGTGGGAAACGCCATTAAAGACCCTCACTTGCTTCCACCGCAATAGTAGCTCAGGGAACGCAAAATATACGGATATAGACACGTATATACAACAGGCATAAAAGCCAAATCATCCATGGTATATAATACATATCACAAACGCCACACGGCTACCAATGGGCATCCACATAGTGGGTAAACAGGATTTACTATCCTAGTAGTACGGTTATACTCCGATTCACGCATATTCAACCAAATCAAGTTCACAAAATCAAGCATCCGAACGTCCAACCGGAACGACGGGAAAACAATTTACATTGTATTATATGCACATAATATTAGACAAAGTCCATCGTATAAATATCATGTCATTTGTACATACTCGTCACATGTGAGTTAAATATGTTTCGATCATGGAATATATGAAACATAATCAGACCATATAATTATTTAGAACGTACATGGACACACATTAGTCTCATAACAAAGAGGCTTCTGATTCCCGACATGGAACGGAACCGCACTCGGGGAATTAAACATACATTTCTTAATTCTATTAATGTTAATCAAATATCATGTAACTAAAAATCCATTTGCCATAACTTTTAAATCAATTAAAAGCATTATATCTAAGCATATTCATAAAGATCATTAAAAGACCTTTCCAACGCTTCCGACCGGGCTTCGTTTCGAGTTGTAGAACTCAAGTTATGGTCAAAACAATAAAGGAATAATTTTCTGTCAGGTGCAATCGGTTTGCACCAGTGTGCAATCGATTGCTTGCTGAACCAGAAGCGTAGAAAGTCAATTTTTCACAGTGCAATCGATTGCTTGACCCTTGCAATCGATTGCTTACTGAACCAGAAGCAAAAATCATATTTTTCTTGCAATATACCAGTTCCAACACATCCTAATCCATCCCAATCCAAACCTTAACATATAAAACAACCCCAGGCACAATTTATCAGTATAGGAGCATGATTTTCAGCATTTAATCAACATGCAAAGGATTTATCACAACCTAAACCCTTATTTCCCAAATCATGCATTATTCCCAAACTCTACCCAAGGTTCTAACTAATGGAACTCACCTCAAGCTTGAAGATTCTGAGTTGTAGAGGTGAAGATAATAACAATGCTGCTCCCACAATCCTTTCTTAATCAAAGTTTTGCTCCCATCATCATCAATCCCGAAATCCTTATATTCATACTTTCAGCATGGATGACTCAACTTCAAACCAGATTATATCCATCAATATAGTGCCTACAAATGCAAACCATATATGCAAATCATAGAGAAACTCGTAAGCTTTCCAACGAGACCAGAATCAGCTCAATCGGAGTTACGAGCTGAGAGATATTACCTTTTTCGTGAAGGCTGTCCCATAGGTGCGAAAATGGAAAGTTGGACATAAGTTCTTCTTCTTCTTCCATGCCTCTAATTATCTCTCTCTCATAAATTCTGGTTTGCATTACTATTACCCAAACAAGCCCTTATAATGATATACCTTTTCCTTGGACCAATTTGCCCTCCAACTAAATGGTATTTACCAAGATGCCATTTAGTTCAATTCCAACCAAATCCTTAATATCACTACTAAGCCTTTCTTTAATCCTTCTTAGTGTATAAATATACATGGTTAGAAAATATGGGGTATTACATTATAAATAGATAGTTAAAACAAAAAAAATCACAATATTAAAATAAGTAAGGGATAAAAATATCAAATATTTCTTGACAAAATAAAAATATCAAATAAATAACCAAATAATATAAAACTATATTAATGCCTCACAAAAACCATTTGAATTTGATTAGCACGTTCCCAACTCATAGTAAAGACTAAAAATAACATTGTTCGTTTGAATTTAATTAGCACGTTCCCAACTCATAGTAAAGACTAAAAATAACATGGTTTGTTTGGACTTTCATTTGCTCAATAGATATATACTACAACATTCTAAAGCATCTAGTCCAACATTTTCAATTCCATGATAATGAACACTAAATAGATGCACTAACTTACAAAAATATTTTACCTTTAATGGTAAAAAGTACATTTTCACAAATAATAACATGAAATTCATAAAATTAAAAAACATAAATTTAAAAGTTATTATAAATTTAGATTAACAGCATTCAAGTTTTAAAACATTAAATAACTTATGTTTTTAAATGTGGTAACATCTCCGAACTAAAAATATTAATGCAATTTTTTTAATCTAAAACACAAACAAATATAATTTTCTCATAAGATTATTTATATATAAAATTTACCCTCAAGAACATACTGTAGTCGGATAATATTTTCATCTTTAGAAAAATGATCCATCCACTAATTCATAGTGTGTGTGTGTGATGCCCCATATTCTACTTAGAAATCTAGAGCAAAGTAAGAGGTTTCAACTTTTTTTTGAAATTTCTATTACTATCCTTCCTTTATTATCTCAAGAGTGCAAAGCTATCGGTACTTATTAAGGGGAAATTTAATTATTGTATGCACGACTCATTGTTTATAGCAATCAAATTACCTTTTGATGCGAATAATAACATTTGTGATGAAATTACCCGGTTACTTAGTAAATGGATTGTTCATAGTAATCTAATCACCTTTTGACGCGAATAATAACATTTGTGATGAAATTACCCGGTTACCTAGCAAATGGATTGTTTATAGTAATTAAATCACGTTTTGGCGCGAATAATAACATTTGTGATGAAATTACCCGGTTACACAGCAAATGGATTGTAATTAAATCACCTTTTGACGCGAATAATAACATTTGTGATGAAATTACCCGGTTACTCAGCAAATGGATTGTTTATAGTAATCAAATCACCTTTTAATGCGAATAATAACATTTGTGATGAAATTACCCGATTACTTAGCAAAAAGATTAAGGAGCAATGACGCATTTCGCGTTACTCCTAAAAAATTTTGAGCCGAGTTTTTTTTTATATTTTTTCCCCTGCTATTAATATTTAATTTTGCTTTTACACCCTTTTGATACTAAATTTCAGATTAAGTTGGTGTTAAAAATCAAAAGTCTCAATCCTCTCACATTACCTATATTACTTCACAAAATATAAGGCATCGAGATGTGTCAAAAGAAGTGGATATTTCAATTAACTAAAGACTTAAATATAATTCCAACACAATAGGTATAAATTCATCATTGGGTTGACAAATCTCAAAAAATGGCGAATGAAAAATAATCAAGAGATCTCAAAATATACCGAACGATGAAAACGATATAATAAATGTAGGATTTTCCGTCCTATTATTGCCACTGAAAAATATTTTAAAAAAATAATATAAGATACCAAACTTTGAAAAACAATATAATAATTTTAAATAGAAGTTTATTACCTCGACAAATGAGAAGAATATGCTATAGCTAATTTTCTATGGATGTCTTTGTTTTTATTTTCATGATCATGCAAGTATAGAGACTCCTCCATAATAGTTGGGAGTGGTGGCTTCCATTTGTGGTGGTTGTGGGGTTGGGGTTGGGGTTGGGATATGGATTAAGTTGAAGTAGAAATATCAGTGGCTTTGCGGGATTTGCACCCATTAAAAAAACACTTAAACATGGTTAGAGTTGAGTTGAGGTTGCTAATTTTGAAGTTAAAGTTAACTATAGCCTCTTATATATACTATTGGTTCCATTCAAAATTTATAACTTCTTGTTATAATTTTTTTATATCTGTCCTTAAATATCTCAATAACAATAACAAATTATACGTAAAAAATTCATTTTTAGTTAGTCGATAGTTTTATTCAAATTTCAATATTTTAGGATACTTATTTTGCTTTATTTTTTAGGAGATACAAATTAATTACTAATAAATTAATTAATAATTTAAAATATTATTGACTTAAGCATAAGAAAAATTATAATATATTATTTAATATTTTTTCATACTTTACTTTTCATGTTATTTTTTGAAAAATAAGTTACCACAAAAGTAGCTAACTTTACTTTTCATGTTATTTTTTGAAAAATAAGTTACCACAAAATTAGCCAGAACGTACCATTTGTACCTGAGATTTTGTAAAATTTTGTAACTTTACTTTTATTTATTTATTAAATTTATACTAAAATTGAGAAGGACTGATATTTTTACTTCTCCTTACAATTTCTTCTCGTGTAATATTCTGTAATATCCTATTTATGTTCTATTTAGTTAGAATGTAACTAAATGGCATCATGGTAAATAAAGTCTAGTTAGGGGGTATTGTGGTCATTTCACCTAACACTAAGACTTAAGGAGTTGTTTGGTTGAGTTCATTTTCTTGTCCTTGGAACAAAAACAGAATTTGTAGAGAGGAAGGGAGAAAGAAACGTGAAAGGAGAGGGAGGAAGAAGAAGACCATTCAACATACAGCTTGCATGCACCTTGATCCAACCATTCTCATCACTCTTGCTTCTGATTTTCGCAGTCCTCTTCTTCAATTTCAGGTGAGTCTCATAGATAGAGACCTTGGGGTATTCTATGGGGTTTATGCCATGTTTGGGAAAAAAGGGGTTTTTGTGAGTAAATGATCAATGATCTTACAAATTGCATGTTTAACCCTCCTTTCTGGTAATAATGAGTATATACATGTTTACTATAGCTTATTACTTGGTTAACAATGGCTGCATGTGAAATTTTGGGGTTTGGGGACCCCAAACGCGTTCTGCATTTTTGCTGATTTTGCAGAGTTCGCTGCAGCGAACTTTCATTCGCTGTAGCGAATGGTTCGCTGTAGCGAATTGTGTAGCGAATAAACCTGGGAGTTAAAATGATTTATTCGCTGTAGCGAACTTTCCTTCGCTGTAGCGAATCGGGGCTTCGCTGGGAGTTCGCTGTAGCGAACTAACCTGGAATTGGATAAGTTTGCTTCTGTTTGAGTTCGCTGTAGCGAACAGAAGTTCGCTGTAGCGAACTAGTCTGATGCAGAATTGATATTTTCCCTATTCGAGTGCAGTTTCGTTTTGTATCGGAATCGAGAGCCTCTTATGACTTGTATGGCATTCTAATATATGTTTTAATTGTATAAGACCATGATATGACTGAAATCCATTGGATATGCTTGTATGTTTCGAAATACAAATTGTGTGGATTATATTATGGCATTATTATTTTGATTTCGTCTGTTCCGGTTGAACATTCGAATGTGATTGCCTGTGTGATGGCTTATACCGTGCTGTGTGATCTTGGTGATGTGTGATTATGCTTGAATCGGAGTAGGCCTATACTATTAGGGGGTAAATCGCATAGAACATTTATTACCGTTGCAATGTGCTTGTGAGGGCCGAAGGGGGCACTTCCAGACTTGCGTTACACATCAGCGTTCTCGGTATGTTCTACACACCTGAGCTACCATTGCGATGTGCTTGTGAGGGCCGTAGGGGGCACTTCCACACTTGCGTTACACATCAGCGTGCTTGGTATGGTGGAGAAGTAATGCCATGTAGGCGACATTACTTCCGATTCACCTCTAGTGATGCCATGTAGGCAAGATCACTAGGCTTTCGCCCGGTGGGCTTGTATTGTCAAGAAGGCGTGTTTGCACTCGGCGTAACTCATCTGCGTGTGGACATTGATGGGGCCAGACGCCATTTAGGCAATGTCACGGTGACAACTCATCTCGGATGGATTCCATTTAGGAAGAGTATCCGATTGGTCTTACGATGTGCTTGTGCAAGTCTCTTGATGCTATGTACTTGGTTACTCACCGAGGGTGTGGATGGCGTGGCCTAATGAGTGGGACGTAAACTTACTCCTGGATTCCTCGTACATGGGTACGGGTCTGCATACTTGTTTGTGATGGCGTTGAGCCGTTTGTTGTTCTAACCTCATTGGATAGTTATGGGACTTCCAATGATGGTGCACCTTGTTTGTACTTGTACCTAGCCGTGAGGTAACCCGGATTCTCGGTGAATCCGTTGATTGCATGTTCCCTGTAGAACTGAGCGAACCCGTAAGATAGGGAGGCTCACTGAGATTTAGTAATCTCACCCCATTCCAATTATATTTTTTACAGGTGGGTCGAGGCAGGACCGTGGAAAGGGTAAGATGGCTTAGCTTCGAGATGGTGTTTCTTGGCGTTATGTTCTTTTGTAGTTCATGATCATTTGTATCTCCATCTTTTGTACTATGGATATGTATTTGTACCGGGTGGAACTTATGTATTTTGGCCATGACAGTTTGGGCTTTTGTTCTTGTACTTATACATTATCTATTCCGCTGCTTATGTTTATGACTTTCGAGTACCATTTTAATGCCATATACGTATATCCTAGGCAATGTATGTATGGGGTGTTACATATTCAATTAGGTTTGTAACTATCACAATTAATTAATAAAATTAATTGTCACTTTCCCATAAAATTTGTTGATATTTGAAATATTATATGTCGTAATGTTCTTTTATTTTATTTTAAGTTATTTAATTTTATTAAAAAATACTAAAATTTTATTAAAATATATAAATTAATTTTACTTCCACAAAATTTTATGTTTATATTATTAAATTTAATAAATTTAAGTTAATTGTCACCTTCCCAAAAAATTTGTTGAAATTGAAATATAATATGCGATAATTATCCTTTATTTTGTTTTAAGCTAATTAATTTTATTTAACAAAATACTAAAATTTATAAATTAATTTTACTTTCACAATATTTTATTTATTTTATTAAATTTAATAAATTTGTGTTAGGTTCATTATAACTTCCCTAAAATATCATACTAAATTATGATGAATTTTAATATTTCCATAAATGCCATGTTCACGTAATTAATATTTGGAAGGATTTTTCATATAACCATTTCATATGTTGATGAAGACCTTCCATTTGAAGAGAGACAAGCATCCCTTGCATATTACGGTTTTAGATGTAAATGTCCAAAGTGCATTGAAGAAGAGCCATAAATAGTGTTACAACCCCATGCAAACATTTATACACAACATAGTCCAATTGTATAAAGAGGCTGAATGCAAGGTTTAACAATGAATTTTATGCATGGAACCAAAATCAATTTTGCAAAGCTTGTATATTTCAATGAGAAGATTAGTTCTAGAAGAAGACCTACAAAGTGGTAGCAATCACTCCGAGCTCAAATAAATATAGGTAATGAGATTTTTAAAATTTGAGATTACTTTTAGCGTTGATATCATTAAATTTAAATATTTTTGAAGTTGCGATAGTGAGTATAAAATTGTCAAAAAATTCATAAGAATATTGTTTTGTTCAAGAATTTAGGCTCACAATGTCGACGGAGAATAGTTGGATGACAACTCGATAGCGGTATTTGATTGAAATTGATTTTTGAGGACTTGCAAAAGTACTACTTGCAAACACTCCGACGCTCAAATTAGTATAAGGGCATGGGATTTTTAAAGTTAGTGAGCGCGTACCTTGAGTATACTAATCTAGAAGAAGACCTACAAAGTGTCTGCAAACACTCACTCTGACGCAAAAGTACATGCAAACACTCCGACGTTGAAATTAGTATTGACAATTAGATATGTACCGTAATTTTTAGTTCGATGGCCAAAATACCTGCACCTACTTCATCATTCAAACTAGTATTGACAATGAGATTTTTAAAATTAAAAATATGCATACCTTAAACGATGGTAATTTAAGCTTATATATCTGAAGTTGTGGTATTTGAATTTAGAGCCTTAGTAATAGATAGATAATATAATTTTAATAATATCTAACTATATATTATGTACCAAATAAGAATATTTTACCGATAAAAATAATATGTTATAAATAGATAGTTAGAACAAAAAAAATCACAATATTAAAATAAGTAAGGGATAAAAATATCAAATATTTCTTGACAAAATAAAAATATCAAATAAATAACCAAATAATATAAAACTATATTAATGCCTCACAAAAACCATTTGATTTTTTGATTAGCACGTTCCCAACTCATAGTAAAGACAAAAAATAACATGGTTTGTTTGAATTTAATTAGCACGTTCCCAACTCATAGTAAAGACTAAAAATTACATGGTTTGTTTGGACTTTCATTTGCTCAATAGATATATACTACAACATTCTAAAGCATCTAATCCAACATTTTCAATTCCATGATAATGAACACTAAATAGATGCACTAACTTACAAAAATATTTTACCTTTAATGGTAAAAAGTACATTTTCCCAAATAATAACATGAAATTCATAAAATTAAAAAACATAAATTTAAAAATTATTATAAATTTAGATTAACAGCATTCAAGTTTAAAAACATTAAATAACTTATGTTTTTAAATGTTGTAACATCTCCGAACTAAAAATATTAATGCAATTGTTTTAATCTAAAACACAAACAGATATAATTTTCTCATAAGATTATTTATATATAAAATTTACCCTCAGGAACATACTGTAGTCGGATAATATTTTAATCTTTAGAAAAATGATCCATCCACTAATTCATAGTGTGTGTGTGTGTGTGTGTGTGTGTGTGATGCCCCATATTCTACTTAGAAATCTAGAGCAAAGTAAGAGGTTTCAACTTTTTTTTGAAATTTCTATTACTATCCTTCCTTTATTATCTCAAGAGTGCAAAGCTATCGGTACTTATTAAGGGGAAATTTAATTATTGTATGCACGACTCATTATTTATAGCAATCAAATTACCTTTTTGACGCGAATAATAACATTTGTGTTGAAATTACCCGGTTACGTAGTAAATGGAATGTTCATAGTAATCTAATCACCTTTTGATGCGAATAATAACATTTGTGATGAAATTACCCGGTTACTCAGCAAATGGATTGTTTATAGTAATTAAATCACCTTTTGACGCGAATAATAATATTTGTGATGAAATTACCCGGTTACTCAGCAAATGGAATGTAATCAAATCACCTTTTGACGCGAATAATAACATTTGTGATGAAATTACCCGGTTACTCAGCAAATGGATTGTTTATAGTAATCAAGTCACCTTTTGACGCGAATAATAACATTTGTGATGAAATTACCTGGTTACTTAGCAAAAAGATTAAGGAGCAATGACGCATTTCGCGTTACTCCTAAATAAATTTGAGCTGAGTTTTTATTTTATTTTTCCCCCTGCTATTATTATTTAATTGTTCTTTTACACCCTTTTGATACTAAATTTCAGATTAATTTGGTGTTAAAAATCAAAAGTCTCAATCCTCTCACATTACCTATATTACTTCACAAAATATAAGGCATTGAGATGTGTCAAAAGAAGTGGATATTTCAATTAACTAAAGACTTAAATATAATTCCAACACAATAGGTATAAATTCATCAATGGGTTGACAAATCTCAAAAAATGGCGAATGACAAATTATCAAGAGATCTCAAAATATACCGAACGACGAAAACGATAAAATAAATGTAGGGTTTTCCGTCCTATTATTGTCACTGAAAAATATTTTTAAAAAATAATATAAGATATCAAACTTTGAAAAACAATCTAATAATTTTAAATAGAAGTTTATTACCTCGACAAATGAGAAGAATGTGCTATAGGTAATTTTTTATGGATGTGTTTGTTTTTATTTTCATGATCATGCAAGTATAGAGACTCTTCCATAATAGTTGGGAGTGGTGGCTTCCATTTGTGGTGGTTGTGGGGTTGGGGTTGGGATATGGATTGAGTTGAAGTAGAAATATCAGTGGCTTGGCGGGATTTGCACCCATTAAAAAACACTTAAACATGGTTGAAGTTGAGTTGAGGTTGCTAATTTTGAAGTTAAAGTTAACTATACCCTCTTATATATATTATTGGTTCCATTCAAAATTTATAACTTCTTGTTATAATTTTTTTAAATCTGTCCTTAAATATCTCAACAACAATAACGGATTATACGTAAAAAATTCATTTTTAGTTAGACGACAGTTTTATTCAAATTTCAATATTTTAGGATACTTATTTTGCTTTATTTTTTAGGAGATAAATATTAATTACTAATAAATTAATTAATATTTTAAAATATTATTGACTTAAGCATAAGAAAAATTATAATATATTATTTAATATTTTTTCATACTTTACTTTTCATGTTATTTTTTGAAAAATAAGTTACCACAAAAGTAGTTAACTTTACTTTTCATGTTATTTTTTGAAAAATAAGTTATCACAAAATTAGCAAGAACGTACCATTTGTACCTGAGATCTTGCAAAATTTTGTAACTTTATTTTTATTTATTTATTAAATTTATACTAAAATTGAGAAGGACTGATATTTTTCCTTCTCCTTACCATTTCTTCTCGTGTAATGTTCAATTAGGTTTGTAACTATCACAATTAATTAATAAAATTAATTGTCACTTTCCCATAAAATTTGTTGAAATTTGAAATATTATATGTCGTAATGTTCTTTTATTTTATTTTAAGTTATTTAGTTTTATTATAAAATACTAAAATTTTATTAAAATATATAAATTAATTTTACTTCCACAAAATTTTTTGTTTATATTATTAAATTTAATAAATTTAAGTTAATTGTCACCTTCCCAAAAAATTTGTTGAAATTGAATTATAATATGCGATAATGTTCCTTTATTTGGTTTTGAGCTAATTAATTTTATTTAACAAAATACTAAAATTTATAAATTAATTTTACTTTCACAATATTTTATTTATTTTATTAAATTTAATAAATTTGTGTTAGGTTCATTATAACTTCCCTAAAATATCATACTAAATTATGATGAATTTTAATATTTCCATAAATGCCATGTTCAAGTAACTAATATTTCGAAGGATTTTTCAGATAACCATTTCATATGTTGATGAAGACCTTCCATTTGAAGAGAGACAAGCATCCCTTGTAGATTACGGTTTTAGATGTAAATGTCCAAACTGCAATGAAGAAGAGCCATAAATAGTGTTACAACCCCATGCAAACATTTATACACAACATAGTCCAATTGTATAAAGAGGCTGAATGCAAGGTTTAACAATGAATTTTATGCATGGAACCAAAATCAATTTTGCAAAGCTTGTATATTTCAATGAGAAGATTAGTTCTAGAAGAAGACCTGCAAAGTGGTAGCAATCACTCCGAGCTCAAATAAATATAGGTAATGAGATTTTTAAAATTTGAGATTACTTTTAGCGTTGATATCATTAAATTTAAATATTTTTGAAGTTGCGATAGTGAGTATAAAATTGTCAAAAAATTCATAAGAATAATGTTTTGTTCAAGAATTTAGGCTCACAATGTCGACGGAGAATAGTTGGATGACAACTCGATAGCGGTATTTGAGTGAAATTGATTTTTGAGGACTTGCAAAAGTACTACCTGCAAACACTCCGACGCTCAAATTATAGTATAAGGGCATGTGATTTTTAAAGTTAGTGAGCGCGTACCTTGAGTATACTAATCTAGAAGAAGACCTACAAAGTGTCTGCAAACACTCACTCTGACGCAAAAGTACCTGCAAACACTCCGACGTTGAAATTAATATTGACAATTAGATATGTACCGTAATTTTTAGTTTGATGGCCAAAATACCTGCACCTACTTCATCATTCAAACTAGTATTGACACTGAGATTTTTAAAATTAAAAATATGCATACCTTAAACGATGGTAATTTAAGCTTATATATCTGAAATTGTGGTATTTGAATTTAGAGCCTTAGTAATAGATAGATAATATAATTTTAATAATATCTAACTATATATTAAGTACCAAATAAAAAAATTTTACCGATAAAAATAATATGTTATAAATAGATAGTTAGAACAAAAAAAATCACAATATTAAAATAAGTAAGAGATAAAAATATCAAATATTTCTTGACAAAATAAAAATATCAATTAAATAACCAAATAATATAAAACTATATTAATGCCTCACAAAAACCATTTGATTTTTTGATTAGCACGTTCCCAACTCATAGTAAAGACTAAAAATAACATGGTTTGTTTGAATTTAATTAGCACGTTCCCAACTCATAGTAAAGACTAAAAATTACATGGTTTGTTTGGACTTTCATTTGCTCAATAGATATATACTACAACATTCTAAAGCATCTAGTCCAACATTTTCAATTCCATGATAATGAACACTAAATAGATGCACTAACTTACAAAAATATTTTACCTTTAATGGTAAAAAGTACATTTTCACAAATAATAACATGAAATTCATAAAATTAAAAAACATAAATTTAAAAATTATTATAAATTTAGATTAACAGCATTCAAGTTTAAAAACATTAAATAACTTATGTTTTTAAATGTGGTAACATCTCCGAACTAAAAATATTAATGCAATTGTTTTAATCTAAAACACAAACAAATATAATTTTCTCATAAGATTATTTATATATAAAATTTACCCTCAGGAACATACTGTAGTCGGATAATATTTCCATCTTTAGAAAAATGATCCATCCACTAATTCATAGTGTGTGTGTGATGCCCCATATTCTACTTAGAAATCTAGAGCAAAGTAAGAGGTTTCAACTTTTTTTTGAAATTTCTATTACTATCCTTCCTTTATTATCTCAAGAGTGCAAAGCTATCGGTACTTATTAAGGGGAAATTTTATTATTGTATGCACGACTCATTGTTTATAGCAATCAAATTACCTTTTGACGCGAATAATAACATTTGAGTTGAAATTACCCGGTTACGTAGTAAATGGATTGTTCATAGTAATCTAATCACCTTTTGACGCGAATAATAACATTTGTGATGAAATTCCCCGGTTACTCAGCAAATGGATTGTTGATAGTAATTAAATCACCTTTTGACGCGAATAATAACATTTGTGATGAAATTACCCGGTTACTAAGCAAATAGATTTTAATCAAATCACCTTTTGACGCGAATAATAACATTTGTGATGAAATTACCCGGTTACTCACCAAATGGATTGTTTATAGTAATCAAGTAACCTTTTGACGCGAATAATAACATTTGTGATGAAATTACCCGGTTACTTAGCAAAAAGATTAAGGAGCAATGACGCATTTCGCGTTACTCCTAAAAAATTTTGAGCTGAGTTTTTATTTTATTTTTTCCCCTGCTATTAATATTTAATTTTGCTTTTACACCCTTTTGATACTAAATTTCAGGTTAATTTGGTGTTAAAAATCAAAAGTCTCAATCCTCTCACATTACCTATATTACTTCACAAAATATAAGGCATTGAGATGTGTCAAAAGAAGTGGATATTTCTGTAATACCCCGACTCTCCGACACCGGTAATGATCATTAAATTGGTTAATTGATAATTAAAATGCACTTTGGTCTTAGTCCATATCATCTAAGCACAATTGTATTAGAAGTCTTAAGAGAAAGCAATGGAATTGGTTGGAATTGAACTAAGTGGCATTTATGTAAATACCACTTAGTTAAAGGGTACATTGGACCTTAAATGATATTTGCATGGACTTAAAGTATTGTTAGTAGAGATAACCATTCCAAATCAGAATTTTTGAAGAAGAGAGAGCATAGGAACATGGAAAGAAAGAAGTTCATCATCTTCATATCTCCATTTTCGCAACCCTTGATACAGCCTTCACTAAATCAGGTATATCTCTCAACTCGTAACTCCGATCGTAACGATTCTGGTCCCATTGGAAAGCTAACGAATTTCTCTTCGATTTGCACCTATGGTTCGCATTTATAGCTTCTGTTTTGAAGGAGAAAAACGAGTTTGAAGTTGGGACATGCATGCTGAATATGATGAAGAATGGGCTACGGGTTTGATGAGTTTGGAGTTGGAGTTTTGGTCAAGATAGGAACTCAATTGTAGCATGTTCATCATCTAAAGCTCCATTGATCCAAGGTGAGCCCTTAGTTAGAAACCTTGGGGTTTGCATGTTGGGAATACCTTGGGGTTTAGGGATTGTGAGATAATTGATAAACATATGATGCTTAATATGCTAATCATGTTGTATTTTATATGGATTTTTATATAACTATAGCTTTTGTATGTACTCAATATCAATTTTAACGTCTCATGCATAATAAACTAGTCCGTTATGTATGGGGTGTTATAGTTGGTATTAGAGCAGGTCGATTCTCGGCCGAGCCATGAGACATCACTAGCAATTCCTTTTCCTCCTCTCAAGTGTGCGTTGCTAGCCTGATTTTACTGAAATCTCATTCAGTTGTTGAACTTGATCAACTCATCGACTGAGTGTGAGACAGTAGAATTACGGCAGAGCCGCCACGAGGACTCGTAAAACCTGTAAGTGTTGTGAACCCAAGTAGTTGGAGTGGGATGAGTAATGGATTTTTTGGACATTGTAAGTGGATAATATTGGAGTCGTCAAGCTTAAGGGGAGCATTTGACGCAAAGTAGTGTTACCTGAACTGTCAAAGTGTGGATCGAGACAACTAGAACCCCTAGGATTTTGATTGGACGGAGTGAACTTTCTCTAAGTCTTGGTAATAGCAAGGGAAAAACCAAATAGGATTGAGTAGGAGCCTTGTAAGTGAGATTCTTCGAAGGTGTTGAGCTGTGAATTAGTAGGAGTCAGTACTGATGATGCTGCCGGTGTTAAGTGTGACTGGGGAGCTGATAGGAGAGAATAACCTTTGGAAGTGCAGACACAGAAGTCAGACCATTTTGATTGCGCTGGTACGGACAATAATTGGATGGGTGAAGTATTAGATTCTAAATCAGCTTGATGTACCTAAGCGAGAGTAGTTTCCTAGTAGATGTTGGTGGAATGTATGAGTGTGGTAACTTGAGATTGGCGAAGCTTGAATACCTTGTCGATAGAAGAGGATATGTATTTCTGTTCTTATCATTTTGTATTTAAGTTCTAGAACTACGCTGGATGGAACATGAAATGATGTAGAAGCGTGAAATGCAGTAACCTAAGTTCTTGTTAGTTGTTGTTCGTCTGACCCCGAGTGAAGCCATAGAAATACGCTTGGCGTTGGGTGTTCAGGCGAGTAAGAACTAAGATCTATCTGGAACGTCAATAGGATAATCGCAGTTGCGTCGGTTGTTAGGAACCATAGTATTCCTATCTGAACTGAATTATCCTTGGAATTTCATGCATGCATGGGACGAGTGGGTACACGCACGACATGGTAATCCGAAGTTGAACTTCAAATCTTCGTGTTTGGCGTTTTGGCTTTCCGAGTAAGTAAACCTTGATGTGTAGCACTCTCAGGTTTTAGCATCCTGAGGAGTGTGATTCGAAGGACTTGAGGAACGATGAACCTGTTGGAGGCCTGTTCAGACACTTGTCAGTTGCAACTATAGGATACACGTGGGGATCATTATACGCCACTATGGTAGGTTACCTGAATACATGGCCTCGGAGTTGGACCACCATGTTGGTACTGCCAGACGGGTATAATGCCACAGTATCGCTATCGTGCACAAGATCCGTGAGTCATCCTTTTTCCGACATGTGTGGGACAAAGGTGATCTGAAGCTCAAGGTAGAATTCTGATTTGGCACTCGTGAGACACAGATCCAAACTCTCATAAGGTATGTGGGATAAGGATCCATATGTCGTTCTCGATAGTAGAGGAATAACTAGACAGACGATGGTGAAATGGATCAAGATCCAATACTATCCTTATGGAGACCCTGAGTGATCGTGATCGCGTGAGTTAGTATCAGATTGTACCTTGGGGACGTTCTCGTTTCATGAAGTGTTAAGTTGGAAATTTTGCATGAGTGCCTAGGGTGGGACTCATGTGCGGTCATGATATCCTGGTCAGCATGGTGAGTGGCTATCATGTACCATTGGCGATCAGTGATGGAATATGCAGGTTGTATCTTGGATCGGCTCGATGTGTGGTGTGACCGGTAAGGTATTGCTAGATACTCTGAATGGAGAAGTGTTAATCTTGGTAAAGCATGGACATTTTGGTTTGAGAACTGCTAAGGAGTTTATAAAGAGATGTTCGAAGTGCAAAGTGCAAAGTGCAATTTCTTGCATTGTGGCTACACTCAGACCGTTGGAAGCACTGCAATGAAGGATGCAGCCGCTGAGGAAGTCAGTTCAGTGTCTGATTCAGAGGTGGAACATACGTTAGATGACTGTGTGAATAGAGTGTGGCTATGGGAGGATCGTTATATCAGTAAGTCACACGAGTTATCAGAGGTGATACTACGCTAAGAGAATGAAGGTGTATGGTTGGGTAGAAGTTGTGTAAAACTGCTAGAGTTATCATGAACTGCAGAATGTCGTGAAGGATTCGATATACCGGTTGAGCAACAAAGATTTATTGGAATGAAAAACATAGCAGATGTACACTGTGGAAATCAGTGACAAGGACGAACCTCTAAGTCAGTGAGTGTTTGGGTTTCAATGTCCTGAGGATGAAACGTGTACCTAAATTGTGGTAGATGAACTATATGGAATGACAGAGTAAGTAAAAGCTTGATTCTGGAGAGTACGGAACTTCGAAGAGTAGTAGTCGACGATGGATGTATATGGATTTCTAGTACGTGTTGTAATTGGACAACTGTGGATAAGGAATTATTGCGTATTAATGGGAACTAAGTGAATTATGGATATAACGTGACTCGGAGGATTTCAAGGTGTGTGTGGCTTGTTGGAATCAGAGTAGCGCAACAGATCAAGGGAGAATCAGATAAGTCAGAGGTAGGAATGAGCGGACTATTTGTAGGATTTTATGTTGGGATGAAAGTATCTTTCTAAGGGAGATTGTCGAAGCGGGTTTTCGTTCATTCTAGTCACTCGAGGATCCACCATAAACACGAGAGGTGTTGTCAATGGGCCAACTTGGGAATACTTTTTGTGGATGGCATGCAGTCCGACGTTCGTAGGTCATCAGTTAAGCTTGCAAGTCACAAGGGTTGGACTGAGTATTAGACCGTCGAAATGCTGAAGGCTAGAGAGGACATTCAGTTGGCGCAAGTTCTTTGTGGTTATGCCTTGTGTACTATGATTGTACAGGAAGACTTGGACAATGGTTACAAGTCAGTTGCTGAATTTCGCCTCTCTTTAGTAGAATCTTGTGTGAGGTTATCGAATGTCAAGGCTATAGTTGCAAGATGATTACACCTTCGTGGTTTACGGTGACAGTTGTTATGTATAAACTGGAGTAAAGGGTTAAAGTAGGGAGATTCAGTTGTATAAGTAAAGGTAAATTTGGGACAATCATCCTAAGACTTTGGGAACCAGGGGTTAAGACCGAGGAATTTGGAGGTCACCTAATGACATTGTATGGACTCGAGTGGAGAATAACTTGAAGTGTTATCGCAGAAGCGACGTTGTGGCGGTAATTCTCAAGTGGGAAATAATTCAAGGAGCTGAGTGACTCAGTAATGTTTGTTGAACGAGGGTGAACACACCAGAGAATGAAACGAAGGATATCCGACATGAGTGGATTATTGGAGTTTTTGAAGTTTTGGAGATTCAGTGCAGAGCAGTAAAGGTCAAGGACCCTGGAAGGACCCTTTCCCCAGGTGTGTCAAGACGAAGTATCAAATTAGACGTGTTGCTTGAGAGTTAAGGTTTCTAATCATGTGTAGTGGGATGCAAGCGTTTTGGCAGATTATGTTTTTTCGTATGGAATGACCATCAGACAGAGTAGAGAGATTATCTAAAGAGGAATGTGAGTAACGTTCTTCCCTTTGATTGGATAGATATGAAGAGTTGGTTTTCATGGTGAACGGAAGGAATTCGAGGACGAATTCTATTTAAGGGGGGGAGAATGTAATACCCCGACTCTCCGACACCGGTAATTATCATTAAATTGGTTAATTGATAATTAAAATGCACTTTGGTCTTAGTCCATATCATCTAAGCACAATTGTATTAGAAGTCTTAAGAGAAAGCAATGGAATTGGTTGGAATTGAACTAAGTGGCATTTATGTAAATACCACTTAGTTAAAGGGCACATTGGACCTTAAATGATATTTGCATGGACTTAAAGTATTGTTAGTAGAGATAACCATTCCAAATCAGAATTTTTGAAGAAGAGAGAGCATAGGAACATGGAAAGAAAGAAGTTCATCATCTTCATATCTCCATTTTCGCAACCCTTGATACAGCCTTCACTAAATCAGGTATATCTCTCAACTCGTAACTCCGATCGTAACGATTCTGGTCCCATTGGAAAGCTAACAAATTTCTCTTCGATTTGCACCTATGGTTCGCATTTATAGCTTCTATTTTGAAGGAGAAAAACGAGTTTGAAGTTGAGACATGCATGCTGAATATGATGAAGAATGGGCTACGGGTTTGATGAGTTTGGAGTTGGAGTTTTGGTCAAGATAGGAACTCAATTGTAGCATGTTCATCATCTAAAGCTCCATTGATCCAAGGTGAGCCCTTAGTTAGAAACCTTGGGGTTTGCATGTTGGGAATACCTTGGGGTTTAGGGATTGTGAGATAATTGATAAACATATGATGCTTAATATGCTAATCATGTTGTATTTTATATGGATTTTTATATAACTATAGCTTTTGTATGTACTCAATATCAATTTTAACGTCTCATGCATAATATACTAGTCAGTTATGTATGGGGTGTTATAATTTCAATTAACTAAAGACTTAAATATAATTCCAACACAATAGGTATAAATTCATCATTGGGTTGACAAACCTCAAAAAATGGCGAATGACAAATAATCAAGAGATCTCAAAATATACCGAACGACGGAAACGATATAATAAATGTAGGATTTTCCGTCCTATTATTGCCACTGAAAAATATTTTTAAAAAATAATATAAGATACCAAACTTTGAAAAACAATCTAATAATTTTAAATAGAAGTTTATTACCTCGACAAATAAGAAGAATGTGCTATAGGTAATTTTTTATGGATGTGTTTGTTTTTATTTTCATGATCATGCAAGTATAGAGACTCCTCCATAATAGTTGGGAGTGGTGGCTTCCATTTGTGGTGGTTGTGGGGTTGGGGTTGGGGTTGGGATATGGATTGAGTTGAAGTAGAAAAATCAGTGGCTTTGCGGGATTTGCACCCATTAAAAAAACACTTAAACATGGTTGGAGTTGAGTTGAGGTTGCTAATTTTGAAGTTAAAGTTAACTATAGCCTCTTATATATACTATTGGTTCCATTCAAAATTTATAACTTCTTGTTATAATTTTTTTATAGCTGTCCTTAAATATCTCAATAACAATAACGGATTATACGTAAAAAATTCATTTTTAGTTAGTAGATAGTTTTATTCAAATTTCAATATTTTAGGATACTTATTTTGCTTTATTTTTTAGGAGATACAAATTAATTACTAATAAATTAATTAATATTTTAAAATATTATTGACTTAAGCATAAGAAAAATTATAATATATTATTTAATATTTTTTCATACTTTACTTTTCATGTTATTTTTTGAAAAATAAGTTACCACAAAATTAGCAAGAACGTGCCATTTGTACCTGAGATCTTGTAAAATTTTGTAACTTTATTTTTATTTATTTATTAAATTTATACTAAAATTGAGAAGGATTGATATTTTTCCTTCTCCTTACCATTTCTTCTCGTGTAATGTTCAAATAGGTTTGTAACTATCACAATTAATTAATAAAATTAATTGTCACTTTCCCATAAAATTTGTTGAAATTTGAAATATTATATGTCGTAATGTTCTTTTATTTTATTTTAAGTTATTTAGTTTTATTATAAAATACTAAAATTTTATTAAAATATATAAATTAATTTTACTTCCACAAAATTTTTTGTTTATATTATTAAATTTAATAAATTTAAGTTAATTGTCACCTTCCCAAAAAATTTGTTGAAATTGAATTATAATATGCGATAATGTTCCTTTATTTTGTTTTGAGCTAATTAATTTTATTTAACAAAATACTAAAATTTATAAATTAATTTTACTTTCACAACATTTTATTTATTTTATTAAATTTAATAAATTTGTGTTAGGTTCATTATAACTTCCCTAAAATATCATACTAAATTATGATGAATTTTAATATTTCCATAAATGCCATGTTCAAGTAACTAATATTTCGAAGGATTTTTCAGATAACCATTTCATATGTTGATGAAGACCTTCCATTTGAAGAGAGACAAGCATCCCTTGCAGATTACGGTTTTAGATGTAAATGTCCAAACTGTAGTGAAGAAGAGCCATAAATAGTGTTACAACCCCATGCAAACATTTATACACAACATAGTCCTATTGTATAAAGAGGCTGAATGCAAGGTTTAACAATGAATTTTATGCATGGAACCAAAATCAATTTTGCAAAGCTTGTATATTTCAATGAGAAGATTAGTTCTAGAAGAAGACCTGCAAAGTGGTAGCAATCACTCCAAGCTCAAATAAATATAGGTAATGAGATTTTTAAAATTAGAGATTACTTTTAGCGTTGATATCACTAAATTTAAATATTTTTGAAGTTGCGATAGTGAGTATAAAATTGTAAAAAATTCATAAGAATAATGTTTTGTTCAAGAATTTACGCTCACAATGTGGACGGAGAATAGTTGGATGACAACTCGATAGCGGTATTTGATTGAAATTGATTTTTGAGGACTTGCAAAAGTACTACCTGCAAACACTCCGACGCTCAAATTATAGTATAAGGGCATGGGATTTTTAAAGTTAGTGAGCGCGTACCTTGAGTATACTAATCTAGAAGAAGACCTACAAAGTGTCTACAAACACTCACTCTGACGCAAAAGTACCTGCAAACACTCCGACGTTCAAATTAATATTGACAATTAGATATGTACCGTAATTTTTAGTTCGATGGCCAAAATACCTGCACCTACTTCATCATTCAAACTAGTATTGACACTGAGATTTTTAAAATTAAAAATATGCATACCTTAAACGATGGTAATTTAAGCTAATATATATCTGAAGTTGTGGTATTTGAATTTAGAGCCTTAGTAATAGATAGATAATATAATTTTAATAATATCTAACTATATATTATGTACTAAATTAGAAAATTTTACCGATAAAAATAATATGTTATAAATAGATAGTTAGAATTTTTAAAACTGAATAAAAATATGTACAAGTAGTTAGTTAGTGTAACGCTCTGCTAGGGTTTGATGCCTAAGGCGAAACGTGGCGTTGGCCGGCCAAAGGCGGCGGCGCAACCGAAAGCGGTGGAACGGACGATAGTTACACAAGCGAGGATTGAACCTGAGTTACCAGTGACACCTAAACCACCTGATACAACGGTGGCCCATGATGACCAGATGAACACCAAACCATCTGTTGAGCCTCTGCCACCACCAAAACCATGGGTTGAGATTATTCAAGGGAACAGAGATCTTTCGAGGGGGATGGCGGTGGAATATATTGCCCCTACTCTGCTTAATGTAGACATTGAGATTAACATTGAGGAAACGGATGTTGCGCAGGAGCTGGAATTCTGGGAATATGCTGTTATTCTCTTCACGCTAGGAGGAAACCTAACGATGACTGCAGTGCGTAAATTCATGGAGACTTCGTGGAACTTTGTAGCTTTGCCGAATCTTTACTATAATGATGCTGGATATTTTATTGTAAAGTTCAAGAGCTATGCAGATATGGAGAAGGTCATGGCGCAGGGTCCATACTTCATCTATGGGAAACCCTTGTTCCTGAAACCTTGGACACCTGATTTTGAAATTAAGGAGGACTTGCTACGGGTACTACCAATATGGATTACTCTCCCTAACTTACCACTTCATCTCTGGGGAAAAAGTAGCATTTCGAAGATTTCTAGTGCTATTGGCAAACCGATAACTACTGGTGAATGCACGGCACAGAAGCTGAGGATTTCGTATGCCAGGGTGTTGGTAGAGGTGGATATCACACAGAAACCTAGAGACTCTATTGTCATCAAGGACCACCTGGGGAAAAAGATAGAGCAGCGAATTGAATATGAGTGGAAACCGTTGTACTGTCATTCATGCTTGAAAGTTGGGCATGACTGCTCTGTGAAGAAGGTTAGTGTGAAGCAAGCTCCTAAGGTGTGGAAACCTAAGCTTAAAACTGATGAACCTGGAGTGGTGGAACCCCCTGCGAACATTGGCAAGAGTGATAAACCTGGTGAAGAGAATGAGACACAAAAGGAGTCGCATAGTGAGGAGAATTGGACAGTGGTTACAAAGAAGGGGAAGACACCTATGGCTACTCCTAAGGATAATAGTGCTGTTCTATTCCCTAATCCATTTACCCACCTTAGGATTGGAGACTGTCCTATAGGAGGACAAAGCTCTGTTCAATGATTTGCACTTGGAATGTACGGGGCATCAATAAAGAAGCTAGACACAAAGAGGTAAGCTCCTACCTCCATAGCTTTAATGTTTCTGTAGTTGCTTTACTTGAGACTCGAGTGAAAAAACAAAATGCTGATAGAATAAGAAGGAGATTTAGTAATAACTGGGACTTTGCTGATAACTATGATTGCCATGAGAATGGTAGGATCTGGTTGATGTGGAGGCCTCAAGAGGTTGAGATGAGGGTGATTCAGAAAGATGAACAACACATTCATGCTGATGTGTATGACTTGGATCAAAGGCTTATGTACAGTCTCACTGTGGTTTATGCCTTCAACCAACTTGCCCTTAGGAAAAATTTGTGGGATGCTTTGGAAAACTTGGGCAACAACATATCTCACCCCTGGATTGCTATAGGAGATTTCAACAATGTAATTACTAGTCAAGATAGGATTGGTGGGAATGCTGTGATTGAAGGGGAGTACAGAGATTTGGTACACATGATGAACAAAACTGGGCTATATGAGGCTGCTACTAAAGGTAACCACTTCACTTGGACTAACAACCAAAGGGATGCTGTCATCTACTCTAGGATTGACCATATGCTTGGCAATATGGCCTGGTTCCAGAAATTCCATGATGCTATTGTGGAGGTCTTGGCTGCTAACATTTCAGACCATGCTCCTATTAAAATAAGCAATGACCAGAGGAGCTATCAAAGAAAATACATGTTCAAGTTCCTGAATTGCATCACTCTTGATCCTTCTTATGCACAGGTGGTCCAGGAGAGTTGGAGGAGAAGAATCCAAGGAACAGCTATGCACATTTTGTGGAGTAAATTGAGGAGACTTCAGCCTTGTCTAAAGCCCCTTATTAGGAAGAACAGTGATATCCAGGAACAGATCCAAAAAGCCAGGCAGGAGTTGATCAGTGCCCAAGAACATCTTACCAACAATCTGTTTGAAGTGCAGGCTATGGATCAGGTCAAAAGATGCCAAGACAGAATTACCCAACTGAATCAACAAGAGGAATCTATTCTTATGCAGAAATCCAAAGTTACTTGGCTGCAATTGGGTGATAGCAACAATGCATACTTTCATGCACTGGTTAAGGAAAAGAACAAACAAAAAAATCTGTACTCTCTCACTGCTATGGATGGGAAAAGGCTGACTACACAAGAGCAAATTGAAGATGAGATCCTTGGTTTCTACACTGCATTAGTAGGGACCAAGGCTACCACAACTAAAGGTGTGGATATCACTGCAATTAGAAGAGGGACCATGTTGCCTAGAGAAAAAGCTCAATTGCTGATAAGTCCTATCTCTGAGCTAGAAATTTGGAATGCTGTGCAGAGTATTGGAAATAATAAGGCCCCAGGTATTGATGGTTTCAATGCTTTTTTCTTTAAGCAGTCCTGGCATATTATTAAAAAGGATGTTGTAGCAGCTGTCCATGAGTTTTTTAGAACCAGCAAGATGAATAAAGCTGTAAATTGCTCCCTTATCACTTTGATACCCAAATCCTCTGAGGCTAGAACTGTTAAGGATATGAGGCCTATCTCTTGCTGCACTACCATCTACAAAGTGATTTCAAAGATTCTAACTACTAGATTGGGAGGGGTTATAGGCTCAGTAGTAGATGATAGCCAGTCTGCTTTTGTTCCTGGCAGGAATATTCATGATAATATTATGCTGGCTCAGGAACTGGTTAGAGGATACAATAGAAGGAATCTCTCTCCTAGATGCATGATTCAGATGGATATTCAAAAAGCCTATGACACTGTTGAGTGGGAGGCCCTGCAACAAATCATGTTTGAACTTGGTTTTCCTCATACTTTTGTCAATTGGATTATGGCATGTGTTAAGAATGTTTCATACAGATTCTCTATAAATGGGAGCCTCTCAAGGAGCCTCCAAGCTAGGAGAGGGATGAGGCAGGGAGATCCCATATCTCCTCTGCTCTTTGTTTTGATTATGGAGTACCTCCACAAGGTCCTGTAGTCTCTAACTCTCAACCCTGGGTTTAAACTCCACCCAAAATGTACAAAGCTCAATATCATTAATCTTTGCTTTGCTGATGACTTGTTGTTGTTTGTTAAAGGTGATGGTAACTCGGTGAAGCTTCTGATGTCAAAGTTTAGGGAGTTTTCGGCTGCAACAGGTCTCTATGCTAGTCCCTCCAAGTGCAAAGTGTACTTTGGAGGTGAAAGTGAGGATATGCAGACCCAGATCCAACAAGAGACTGGTTTTGTGACTGGAAATATGCCCTTTAAGTACCTAGGGGTCCCTCTAGCAAGCAAGAAGCTCACTATCAACATGTGTCAGCCTTTGATAGATAAGATGGTGGGGAGACTAAATCATTGGAGTACTAGGCTTCTCTCCTATGCGGGAAGACTCCAATTGATTAGGAGTGTGCTGTTTGCAATTGCAAACTATTGGATGCAAATCTTCCCGCTCCCAAAGAAGGTCATCAAGCATATAGAGAGTTTATGCAGGAGCTTTCTCTGGACAGGTAAAGAGAATATTTCCAGAAAGGCCCTTGTTTCATGGGAGCACACCTGTGATCCTATTTCTGCTGGTGGTTTGAATCTTGTGAACCTTGTGGCTTGGAATAGAACTACGATATGCAAGATGTTATGGAACATTGCTGGTAAAAAAGACATTCTGTGGATCAGATGGATACACCTCTTCTACCTCAAGGGCAGTGATGCTAGAACCTTCCAGCCAAAAGCCGACAGCTCATGGATTCTGAAGGCCATTTTTAAATATAGAGACTCGGTTGTTAATTCCAGTGTGTGGGCAGAGTTTGAGGCTGTAGGGAAGTTTGTAGCTAGCAGATTGTATCAATGGCTAAGGGGAGAGAAACCTGGTGTTTTTTGGAAGAATGTGATGTATGATAACAAGGCTAGGCCTAGAGCTTTGTTTGTCATGTGGCTGGCATGTCAACAGCGGCTACCTACAAAAGAGAGGCTCAGGAAAATTGGAATTAATACCGATGGCAAGTGTGTGTTTTGTGGGCTGCCAGAAGATTGCAATCATTTGTTTTTTCAATGCTCTCGAACTAAGAACATTTGGATGCAGGTGCTACATTGGATGAAGATCTCGCATAAACCTGTAGATTGGCAGAATGAATTGCCTTGGATTTGCACGCAGATACATGGCAAGAGTAGTAGAGCGAGGCTTATGAAAGTTGCAATTACTGAGTGTCTTTATAGCATTTGGCGGCAATGAAATTTCAGCATTTTTCAGGGAGAATGTGTTAACCGTTTGTGTAGCAACCACATTATAGATATGATTAAAGTTAGAATTGAGAAGGATAGAAAGTTAAGTATGTACTGTGCTGGCTTATAGGTTATTTTAAGCCTGGATTTTGTTAAGTTCTCATAGAAGCCTGGATCCTTGGATCGGTTTTGTAATTATCTGTTTTTGGAATAAATAAATTCTTTTCTTTGCTCCAAAAAAAAAAAAAATAGATAGTTAGAACAAAAAAAAATTCACAATATTAAAATAAGTAAGAGATAAAAATATCAAATATTTCTTGACAAAATATAAATATCAAATAAATAACCAAATAATATAAAACTATATTAATGCCTCCCAAAAACCATTTGATTTTTTGATTAGCACGTTCCCAACTCATAGTAAAGACTAAAAATAACATGGTTTGTTTGAATTTAATTAGCACGTTCCCAACTCATAGTAAAGACTAAAAATTACATGGTTTGTTTGGACTTTCATTTGCTCAATAGATATATACTACAACATTCTAAAGCATCTTGTCCAACATTTTCAATTCCATGATAATGAACACTAAATAGATGCACTAACTTACAAAAATATTTTACCTTTAATGGTAAAAAGTACATTTTCACAAATAATAACATGAAATTCATAAAATTAAAAAACATAAATTTAAAAATTATTATAAATTTAGATTAACAGCATTCAAGTTTAAAAACATTAAATAACTTATGTTTTTAAATGTTGTAACATCTCTGAACTAAAAATATTAATGCAATTGTTTTAATCTAAAACACAAACAAATATAATTTTCACATAAGATTATTTATATATAAAATTTACCCTCAGGAACATACTGTAGTCGGATAATATTTTAATCTTTAGAAAAATGATCCATCCACTAATTCATAGTGTGTGTGTGATGCCCCATATTCTACTTAGAAATCTAGAGCAAAGTAAGAGGTTTCAACTTTTTTTTGAAATTTCTATTACTATCCTTCCTTTATTATCTCAAGAGTGCAAAGCTATCGGTACTTATTAAGGGGAAATTTTATTATTGTATGCACGACTCATTGTTTATAGCAATCAAATTACCTTTTGACGCGAATAATAACATTTGTGTTGAAATTACCGGGTTACGTAGTAAATGGATTGTTCATAGTAATCTAATCACCTTTTGACGCGAATAATAACATTTGTGATGAAATTCCCCGGTTACTCAGCAAATGGATTGTTTATAGTAATTAAATCACCTTTTGACGCGAATAATAACATTTGTGATGAAATTACCCGGTTACTCAGCAAATGGATTGTAATCAAATCACCTTTTGACGCGAATAATAACATTTGTGATGAAATTACCCGGTTACTCAGCAAATGGATTGTAATCAAATCACCTTTTGACGCGAATAATAACATTTGTGATGAAATTACCCGGTTACTCAGCAAATGGATTGTTTATAGTAATAAAGTCACCTTTTGACGCGAATAATAACATTTGTGATGAAATTACCCGATTACTTAGCAAAAAGATTAAGGAGCAATGACGCATTTCGCGTTACTCCTAAAAAATTTTGAGCTGAATTTTTATTTTATTTTTTCCCCTGCTATTAATATTTAATTTTTCTTTTACACCCTTTTGATACTAAATTTCAGGTTAATTTGGTGTTAAAAATCAAAAGTCTCAATCCTCTCACATTACCTATATTACTTCACAAAATATAAGGCATTGAGATGTGTCAAAAGAAGTGGATATTTCAATTAACTAAAGACTTAAATATAATTCCAACACAATAGGTATAAATTCATCAATGGGTTGACAAATCTCAAAAAATGTGTAATACCCCGTATTAATTAAATGCTCTAATGTATTAACTGACACTGAGGTTTTATCAATTGATACGATAGAGATACCTTTGGACATTAAGTTAGTAGTGTTAACTTAAAGATATTTCCTTATATCCTTTCCTTTTGTTTTCTTCTTCATTCTACACCAAAAAGCCAAAGATAGAGAGAAGAAGTAGAGAGAAGGAAGAGCAAAGGAGAAAGAGGAGAAAAGCTTGGATCTTCACCATTTCTTCGCCGAATCAACTCATCTTCGACATCAACGACTCTTAATCGAGGTGGGTTCTAGTTAGAAACTTATAGCTTTGATTGTGGATGAGAAATCATAAGTTTTGATTTAGGGTTTTGTATAGAGGAAATCTAGGTTTTGGACAAATTCATCAATGTTCATGAGCAAAGTGATTATAATCCATGAATAGATCAACTATAGTTTGTATCCATGCTTTAATCTGATTTTGGAACAGGTTTAGATGGTTTTGAACCATGGAAAGTTGTGGGTGAACAGAACTGAGAACTGAATTCTCGCGCGCTTCGCGGCGCGAACGGGGCTGCGCGGCGCGAACTATGCAGGTTTTTTTAGGGGTTTTGCTTCTGTCTTCAGTACGCGGCGCGTACAGGGTGTCGCAGCGCGAACAGTTTGGAAAATCTTTAGAGTTTGCTACTGCCAGAGGGTTCGCGGCGCGTAGATTAGTTAGCGGCGCGAACAGTGTTAGAAATTATAGTGGTTTGCTTCTGCCATAGGGTTCGCGACGCGACCTAAATGTTGCGCGGCGCGAACTGAAGCTTCCTTAACCAATTTTTCTTAGATTAATGAACATTGTTTCAATCGTAACCTTCTAACCGTAAAACTGTTTTAACCGTCGTTCGAAGCAGTAATAGGCTAGGAGTGTGTCCTTTATAGTGGTGTAGATTTTGGAACCATGAGGACGTTGTGCTCTTGGTATGATGCTTATGTACTCTATAATTATTGTTTGAGTTCTATTGCAGGTGGATTGGTAATACCTTGTTATATGTGTCTATATCAAGAGGGTTAAATAACTACATTGTTATGTGAATAAAGCATAAGTGAGGAAACTAGGAATTGTTAGGTTGTGTAGCTTAACAAGAAACCTAGGATGAAACATTATATGGACATACGTGTTGGAATCTTATGAGGAAAGGCTAACAGGCCTAGTGGTTTGCGAAAGCGATCACCATTGTTGATGTATTAATCGGAACCGTAGTTTTTCTTTATTCTTTATTTTTCCTTTGAATGCTAACAGGCATTCACCGTGCAGAAAGGCACATAATCTTGGCAGGTTTGATTCCCGCTTTTGTGTATGAATGGAACCTACCGGTAGAGACTTGTGATGGTGTACGGGCCATGTGAAGTGACGATTCATGGGGAAAGGCTCATGAGTCCGAATCCATTTCGTATGTCAAGATTTTTCCAAAGGATTCATGACTCGTGCCACCTCCTAGACGTAGAAGGGGACGGGAATATGGGGATGCCTTGGTATTGGTTTCCGATTAATAATCTTGTGTTGAGTTGTTGAACTCTAAGTATGATTCCATATAATGTTAGTGTGAGAACTCAAGGTCTAGTTCCTTTTATGACTTGAGACTTATAGGTTAGAACCTTGTAAAGCCGAGAGGATCCATAGGATAGGGAACTCACTGGGATTTTATATCTCACCCCATTATATATTGATTTCAGGTGCTACAGGTTCTGCAAAGGGTAAGGAGAAAGAAGTTTGATTTCCTTATTCTTATGCCTCTTTTGGATATGGCGAAGCTTCCGTTGTGGATTACTTTTTGTGATCATTGTTGATCTAGTTCTTAGTATTTTTATTTTGAACATCTTGTATGTATTATGCCATTGTGTAGAACTTTTGTATTAGGGCATTAATATGTATAATGTGTTGACTAGGAACTTATTGGTATTTCAGTACCATATACTTGGATTCATGTATATTTATATGATTTGATGCATGTATTTATATATGCATGTTACTGTTGGTATCAGAGCAGGTCGTATCCTCGACCTAGCCATGAGATATTATAAGTGTTCTTTCTGTCCAAGATGTGTTGTGTTCCCATGAGTTTTGTTGTGTTATGACTATGGCATTGAGCCTGATCAACTTAATCCCATTTTGATAACCTCCAGGAACATGGCGGACGGACGCAGGACTCGTGGTCGACCCCCCACACGACCTCCACAAGTGAATACACCGGATGGCGGTGCGAATGTTCCATGGCCCCAGTTCATGCAACAGATGCAACAGCAGCAGAATCAGTTCATGCTGCAGAAGATGCAACAGATGAATGGCGGTCATATGTTCCAGTGGTTGTACCCGAAGCTGCAGGTGCGACTTATAAGGATTTCATTCGCATGAATCCTCCGGAATTTCATGGCGGATTAGATCCTATTAAGGCACACGGGTGGGTGGCCAATATGGAAGGAATCTTGGAGATCGTGCATTGTAGTGAAGAGGGCAAGGTGGTGTTGCTTCTCATTCGCTAAAAGGTCCAGCGATGAGATGGTGGAAGAGTGCTTCTGCGTTGATGGCTATTCAAGAAGTACCTAAGGAGTGGGTTAATTTTAAGACCACTTTTATGGAGAAATATTTTCCTAGTTTCCCTGAGGACTAAAAAGGAATTGGAGTTCCAATAGTTAAGGCAGGAGAATATGTCAGTAGCTACTTATGCCGAGAAGTTTGGAATTCTGGCTGCTCATTCTAGGGAGGCCGGGTATGCTCTTGATGAGAGTTGGAAGGTGGGCCAGTTTTTGTTTGGTTTAAGGGCTGAAATTTCGCATAGTGTGTCCTAGAGGGAGTTCACTACCTATACGGAGTTGTTGTGACAATGTTATGTGGCTGAGACCAGTTTGAAGAAAGTTCAAGCTGAGGAAGATTTAAAGAAGAATCAGAATGAGAGAGGAAGGCCAAGCCAACAGTTTCGGCCTAGGTCACAAGTTTTCTAGGGGAACAAGTGTAAGGTTCTCGGTCTAGTGCACCTCCGGTGTGTCGTAGTTGTGGTAAGAATCACCTTGGAAGATGTGCCTTTGAAGGGGCGAAATGTTTCCATTGTCATCAAGAAGGGCATATGGCTAGGAATTGTCCTCAGAATAGGAATCAAGTTCAAGGAAGGGGTACTGGTAGAGTTTATACCTTGGATGCTAAGAAGACCAAGGGTGATAACTCTTTGATTGCGGGTACGTGTTTCATTAATGGGCATTCTTGTTTTGTTCTATTTGATTGTGGAGCAACACACTCTTTTGTGTCATTGCAATGTATGAAGCGACTTGGGTTGCAAGCTACTCCTTTATTTCCTCCTATGGCGGTTACTACTGCTATGGATGAAATGGTAGAGACACCGTTGGTGTGTGAAAATTGTGTGTTATCTGTGGGTGGTAGGAATTTCCAGATCGATCTTGTTTGCTTACCACTTAAGAAGGTAGACGTTGTATTGGGAATGGATTGGCTTTCTGCTAATTCGGTGTTCATTGGGTGTGAGGAGAAGTTAATCATTATTCCAACTGAAGAAGCTACTCCGAAGGATGTGTTGACTACTATACTAGAAGGTACGGTAGGTATGATTAATTTCTTGTTTGAGAAAGAGAAGTCTGTTCTGTTGGTTCTCACTAAGGAGACGGGTGACAAGTTAGAGGTTTCACAAATTGCTGTCGTTAGAGAATTTTCCGATGTTTTTCCCGAGGATGTCACTTCTCTTCCTCCGGAAAGGGAAGTGGAATTCTCTATTGACCTGGTACCGGGAACGGCTCCTATATCCGTTTCTCCGTATCGGATGGCACCACTTGAATTAAGAGAATTGAAGGGGCAATTGGAAGAACTGATGGCTAAACATTTTGTGCGACCTAGTGTCTCACCGTGGGGAGCTCCAGTGTTGTTAGTAAAGAAGAAGGATGGTGGGATGAGACTATGTATTGATTACCGTCGGTTGAATAAGGCCACCATCAAGAATAAATACCCTTTGCCTAGGATAAACGACTTGTTAGATCAATTGAAAGGAGCCTGTGTGTTCTCGAAGATTGATTTGCGGTCAGGTTATCACCAAATCCGTGTGAAGAGCTCAGATGTGCCAAAGACTGCATTTAGAACCCGTTATGGTCATTACGAATTCTTGGTGATGCCTTTCGGTGTTACGAATGCTCCAGCTGTTTTTATGGATTATATGAATCGGTTATTTCAGCCTTACTTAGATCAATTTGTGGTAGTCTTTATCGATGACATTCTTATTTATTCTCGTACTCCACAAGAGCACGAAGAACACCTGAGGATTGTTCTGTCGGTACTGCAAGAAAATCAATTGTTTGCTAAGTTAAGTAAGTGTGAGTTTTGGATGACAGAGGTAAGATTTCTTGGTCATGTTATATCTCAAGGAGGTGTGGCAGTGGACCCGACAAAAATTGAAGCGGTAATTAATTGGGAGAGACCGAGCAATGTCTCAGAAGTCCGAAGTTTCTTGGGCTTAGCCGGCTACTACAGAAGATTTATAAAAGGGTTTTCTCAATTGGCTTTACCAATGACTAGACTTACTCGGAAGGAGTGTCCTTATGATTGGGATTCGGGGTGTGAACGGAGTTTCATGGGCTTGAAGGAAAGATTGACGACTGCTCCTGTTTTGATCGTTCCTGACCCAAATAAGTCCTATGAAGTATTTTGCGATGCTTCCAAGAAAGGATTAGGAGGGGTTTTGATGCAGGATGGTCAGGTGGTAGCATACACATCTCGACAGTTAAAGGTTCACGAAGAGAATTATCCAACTCATGATTTAGAATTGGCTGCGGTTGTTTTTACCCTAAAGGTGTGGCGTCATTACTTGTATGGAGTTCACTTTGAAATGTTCAGCGACCACAAGAGTTTAAAGTACCTATTCGACCAGAAGGAGTTGAATATGCGTCAGAGGCGGTGGATGGAATACTTAAAGGATTATGATTTTGACTTGAAGTATCATCCAGGCAAAGCAAATAAAGTGGCGGATGCTTTGAGTCGGAAGGTGTTAAAGAGGGCCGAATTGATGATGTCAGAGTATGCATTATTGGAGAAATTTCGAGATCTCAACCTTCAATTTGTTTGGACCCAAAATGGAGTATTGATGGGAAACTTGAATGTTAATTCTACTTTGAGAAACGACATCCAACAAGCACAAGCGTCTGATACTAAGTTACAAGAGGTGTTGGTTCAACCAGGTTTTACTCGAGCTACAGATGGGGTGATTATGTTTAATCAGAGGATTTGTGTTCCGGACGATGCGTTATTGAAAAGAAGGATTTTGGATGAAGCTCACAAGGGTGCTTTCACGATACATCCGGGTTCTTCAAAAATGTACCAAGATTTGAAAGGGGATTATTGGTGGTCCGGAATGAAAAGAGATGTCGCAGTGTACGTATCAGAGTGTGCGGTGTGCCAACAAGTAAAGATTGAACATCAAAGGCCGGGTGGATTGTTACAACCACTATAGATTCCAATATGGAAGTGGGATAGTATTTCAATGGATTTTGCGGTTAGTTTACCTCGTACTCAAGGTGGATATGACTCTATTTGGGTGATTGTAGATCGGTTGACGAAATCTGCACATTTCTTAACCGTGAAGACTACTTACAAGACAAGTAATCTTGCACGGTTATTTATTGCAGAAATTGTGAAGTTACATGGTGTACCCTCTAGTATTGTGTCGGATAGAGATCCAAAGTTACTTAAAGGTTTTGGAGAGCTTTTCAACAAGCGATGGGATCTAAATTATGTTTGAGCACGTCGAACCACCCTCAGACGGATGGTCAAACGGAACGAACGACACAAACCTTGGATGATATGTTAAGAGCTTGTGTGCTTGAAGGTAGAGGAAATTGGAAGGAGCTTTTACCATTGATTGAATTTGCTTACAATAATAGTTATCACGCGAGTATTGGTATGACACCTTATGAAGTATTATATGGGAGGAAATGCAGAACACCGTTGTGTTTATCAGGAGTTGGTAATGGTAGAGTTTTGGGACCGGAAGTCTTTCAGGAGACCACGGACAAGATTAGAATGATTCGTGATAAGGTTAAACGAGCTCAAGATCGTCAGAAGAGTTAGGCGGGTAACCGTAAAAGGCCTTTGGAGTTTATAGAAGGTGATCATGTATTCTGGAAGGTTACTCCGAGGTTGAGGTTGAAAGGACCGTTTAAGTCGAGAAAGTTAAGTCTGAGATACGTGGGACCGTATGAGGTTCTAGAGAGGATTGGTGAAGTAGCTTACCGTTTAGCCTTACCACCTTCTCTATCAGAAATGCATGATGTTTTCCACGTGTCTCAACTGAGGAAGTTTATTCCCGATCCTCTCCAGCCGGTGTTACCAAATGCAATTGAGATAGAATCAGATTTGACTTTTGAACCCTTACCGAGCCGTATCGTAGGAAGAGAGACTAAAGTGTTACGCAACAAGGAGATTCCTCTTGTCAAGGTTCAGTGGGATGTGACGCATCCGGGCGATGCTACATGGGAACTTGAATCGGAAATGCGGGATGCTTACCCTCACCTTTTCAGGTAATTATTAAATTCGAGGACGAATTTCTATTTAAGTGGGGGAGGATGTAATACCCCGTATTAATTAAATGCTCTAATGTATTAACTGACACTGAGGTTTTATCAATTGATACGATAGAGATACCTTTGGACATTAAGTTAGTAGTGTTAACTTAAAGATATTTCCTTATATCCTTTCCTTTTGTTTTCTTCTTCATTCTACACCAAAAAGCCAAAGATAGAGAGAAGAAGTAGAGAGAAGGAAGAGCAAAGGAGAAAGAGGAGAAAAGCTTGGATCTTCACCATTTCTTCGCCGAATCAACTCATCTTCGACATCAACGACTCTTAATCGAGGTGGGTTCTAGTTAGAAACTTATAGCTTTGATTGTGGATGAGAAATCATAAGTTTTGATTTAGGGTTTTGTATAGAGGAAATCTAGGTTTTGGACAAATTCATCAATGTTCATGAGCAAAGTGATTATAATCCATGAATAGATCAACTATAGTTTGTATCCATGCTTTAATCTGATTTTGGAACAGGTTTAGATGGTTTTGAACCATGGAAAGTTGTGGGTGAACAGAACTGAGAACTGAATTCTCGCGCGCTTCGCGGCGCGAACGGGGCTGCGCGGCGCGAACTATGCAGGTTTTTTTAGGGGTTTTGCTTCTGTCTTCAGTACGCGGCGCGTACAGGGTGTCGCGGCGCGAACAGTTTGGAAAATCTTTAGAGTTTGCTACTGCCAGAGGGTTCGCGGCGCGTAGATTAGTTAGCGGCGCGAACAGTGTTAGAAATTATAGTGGTTTGCTTCTGCCATAGGGTTCGCGGCGCGACCTAGTTGTTGCGCGGCGCGAACTGAAGCTTCCTTAACCAATTTTTCTTAGATTAATGAACATTGTTTCAATCGTAACCTTCTAACCGTAAAACTGTTTTAACCGTCGTTCGAAGCAGTAATAGGCTAGGAGTGTGTCCTTTATAGTGGTGTAGATTTTGGAACCATGAGGACGTTGTGCTCTTGGTATGATGCTTATGTACTCTATAATTATTGTTTGAGTTCTATTGCAGGTGGATTGGTAATACCTTGTTATATGTGTCTATATCAAGAGGGTTAAATAACTACATTGTTATGTGAATAAAGCATAAGTGAGGAAACTAGGAATTGTTAGGTTGTGTAGCTTAACAAGAAACCTAGGATGAAACATTATATGGACATACGTGTTGGAATCTTATGAGGAAAGGCTAACAGGCCTAGTGGTTTGCGGAAGCGATCACCATTGTTGATGTATTAATCGGAACCGTAGTTTTTCTTTATTCTTTATTTTTCCTTTGAATGCTAACAGGCATTCACCGTGCAGAAAGGCACATAATCTTGGCAGGTTTGATTCCCGCTTTTGTGTACGAATGGAACCTACGGGTAGAGACTTGTGATGGTGTACGGGCCATGTGAAGTGACGATTCATGGGGAAAGGCTCATGAGTCCGAATCCATTTCGTATGTCAAGATTTTTCCAAAGGATTCATGACTCGTGCCACCTCCTAGACGTAGAAGGGGACGGGAATATGGGGATGCCTTGGTATTGGTTTCCGATTAATAATCTTGTGTTGAGTTGTTGAACTCTAAGTATGATTCCATATAATGTTAGTGTGAGAACTCAAGGTCTAGTTCCTTTTATGACTTGAGACTTATAGGTTAGAACCTTGTAAAGCCGAGAGGATCCATAGGATAGGGAACTCACTGGGATTTTATATCTCACCCCATTATATATTGATTTCAGGTGCTACAGGTTCCGCAAAGGGTAAGGAGAAAGAAGTTTGATTTCCTTATTCTTATGCCTCTTTTGGATATGGCGAAGCTTCCGTTGTGGATTACTTTTTGTGATCATTGTTGATCTAGTTCTTAGTATTTTTATTTTGAACATCTTGTATGTATTATGCCATTGTGTAGAACTTTTGTATTAGGGCATTAATATGTATAATGTGTTGACTAGGAACTTATTGGTATTTCAGTACCATATACTTGGATTCATGTATATTTATATGATTTGATGCATGTATTTATATATGGGTGTTACAAAATGGCAAATGACAAATAATCAAGAGATCTCAAAATATACCGAACAACGAAAACGATATAATAAATGTAGGATTTTCCGTCCTATTATTGTCACTGAAAAATATTTTTAAAAAATAATATAAGATACCAAACTTTGAAAAACAATCTAATAATTTTAAATAGAAGTTTATTACCTCGATAAATGAGAAGAATGTGCTATAGGTAATTTTTTATGGATGTGTTTGTTTTTATTTTCATGATCATGCAAGTATAGAGACTCCTCCATAATAGTTGGGAGTGGTGGCTTCCATTTGTGGTGGTTGTGGGGTTGGGGTTGGGATATGGATTGAGTTGAAGTAGAAATATCAGTGGCTTTGCGGGATTTGCACCCACTAAAAACACTTAAACATGGTTGGAGTTGAGTTGAGGTTGCTAATTTTGAAGTTAAAGTTAACTATACCCTCTTATATATACTATTGGTTCAATTCAAAATTTATAACTTCTTGTTATAATTTTTTTAAATCTGTCCTTAAATATCTCAACAACAATAACGGATTATACGTAAACAATTCATTTTTAGTTAGACGATAGTTTTATTCAAATTTAAATATTTAAGGATACTTATTTTGCTTTATTTTTTAGGAGATAAATATTAATTACTAATAAATTAATTAATGTTTTAAAATATTATTGACTTAAGCATAAGAACAATTATAATATATTATTTAAAATTTTTTCATACTTTACTTTCCATGTTATTTTTTGAAAAATAAGTTACCACAAAATTAGCAAGAACGTACCATTTGTACCTGAGATCTTGTAAATTTTTGTAACTTTATTTTTATTTATTTATTAAATTTATACTAAAATTGAGAAGGACAGATATTTTTCCTTCTCCTTACCATTTCTTCTCGTGTAATGTTCAATTAGGTTTGTAACTATCACAATTAATTAATAAAATTAATTGTCACTTTCCCATAAAATTTGTTGAAATTTGAAATATTATATGTCGTAATGTTCTTTTATTTTATTTTAAGTTATTTAGTTTTATTATAAAATACTAAAATTTTATTGAAATATATAAATTAATTTTACTTCCACAAAATTTTTTGTTTATATTATTAAATTTAATAAATTTAAGTTAATTGTCACCTTCCCAAAAAATTTGTTGAAATTGAATTATAATATGCGATAATGTTCCTTTATTTTGTTTTGAGCTAATTAATTTTATTTAACAAAATACTAAAATTTATAAATTAATTTTACTTTCACAATATTTGATTTATTTTATTAAATTTAATAAATTTGTGTTAGGTTCATTATAACTTCCCTAAAATATCATACTAAATTATGATGAATTTTAATATTTCCATAAATGCCATGTTCAAGTAACTAATATTTCGAAGGATTTTTCAGATAACCATTTCATATGTTGATGAAGACCTTCCATTTGAAGAGAGACAAGCATCCCTTGCAGATTACGGTTTTAGATGTAAATGTCCAAACTGCATTGAAGAAGAGCCATAAATAGTGTTACAACCCCATGCAAACATTTATACACAACATAGTCCAATTGTATAAAGAGGCTGAATGCAAGGTTTAACAATGAATTTTATGCATGGAACCAAAATCAATTTTGCAAAGCTTGTATATTTCAATGAGAAGATTAGTTCTAGAAGAAGGCCTGCAAAGTGGTAGCAATCACTCTGAGCTCAAATAAATATAGGTAATGAGATTTTTAAAATTAGAGATTACTCTTAGCGTTGATATCATTAAATTTAAATATTTTTGAAGTTGCGATAGTGAGTATAAAATTGTCAAAAAATTCATAAGAATAAAGTTTTGTTCAAGAATTTAGGCTCACAATGTCGATGGAGAATAGTTGGATGACAACTCGGTAGCGGTATTTGATTGAAATTGATTTTTGAGGACTTGCAAAAGTACTACCTACAAACACTCCGACGCTCAAATTATAGTATAAGGGCATGGGATTTTTAAAGTTAGTGAGCGCGTACCTTGAGTATACTAATCTAGAAGAAGACCTACAAAGTGTCTGCAAACACTCACTCTGACGCAAAAGTACCTGCAAACACTCCGACATTCAAATTAATATTGACAATTAGATATGTACCGTAATTTTTAGTTCGATGGCCAAAATACCTGCACCTACTTCATCATTCAAACTAGTATTGACACTGAGATTTTTAAAATTAAAAATATGCATACCTTAAACGATGGTAATTTAAGCTTATATATCTGAAGTTGTGGTATTTGAATTTAGAGCCTTAGTAATAGATAGATAATATAATTTTAATAATATCTAACTATATATTATGTACCAAATAAAAAAATTTTACCGATAAAAATAATATGTTATAAATAGATAGTTAGAACAAAAAAAAATCACAATATTAAAATAAGTAAGAGATAAAAATATCAAATATTTCTTGACAAAATAAAAATATCAAATAAATAACCAAATAATATAAAACTATATTAATGCCTCACAAAAACCATTTGATTTTTTGATTAGCACGTTCCCAACTCATAGTAAAGACTAAAAATAACATGGTTTGTTTGAATTTAATTAGCACGTTCCCAACTCATAGTAAAGACTAAAAATTACATGGTTTGTTTGGACTTTCATTTGCTCAATAGATATATACTACAACATTCTAAAGCATCTAGTCCAACATTTTCAATTCCATCATAATGAACACTAAATAGATGCACTAACTTACAAAAATATTTTACCTTTAATGGTAAAAAGTATATTTTCACAAATAATAACATGAAATTCATAAAATTAAAAAACATAAATTTAAAAATTATTATAAATTTAGATTAACAACATTCAAGTTTAAAAACATTAAATAACTTATGTTTTTAAATGTGGTAACATCTCCGAACTAAAAATATTAATGCAATTGGTTTAATCTAAAACACAAACAAATATAATTTTCTCATAAGATTATTTATATATAAAATTTACCCTCAGGAACATACTGTAGTCGGATAATATTTTAATCTTTAGAAAAATGATCCATCCACTAATTCATAGTGTGTGTGTGATGCCCCATATTCTACTTAGAAATCTAGAGCAAAGTAAGAGGTTTCAACTTTTTTTTGAAATTTCTATTACTATCTTTCCTTTATTATCTCAAGAGTGCAGAGCTATCGGTACTTATTAAGGGGAAATTTTATTATTGTATGCACGACTCATTGTTTATAGCAATCAAATTACCTTTTGACGCGAATAATAACATTTGTGTTGAAATTACCAGATTACGTAGTAAATGGATTGTTCATAGTAATCAAATCACCTTTTGAGGCGAATAATAACATTTGTGATGAAATTACCCGGTTACTCAGCAAATGGATTGTAATCAAATCACCTTTTAACGCGAATAATAACATTTGTGATGAAATTACCCGGTTACTCTGCAAATGGATTGTTTATAGTAATCAAGTCACCTTTTGACGCGAATAATAACATTTGTGATGAAATTAACCGGTTACTTAGCAAAAAGATTAAGGAGCAATGACGCATTTCGCGTTACTCCTAAAAAGTTTTGAGCTGAATTTTTATTTTATTTTTTCCCCTGCTATTAATATTTAATTTTTCTTTTACACCCTTTTGATACTAAATTTCAGGTTAATTTGGTGTTAAAAATCAAAAGTCTCAATCCTCTCACATTACCTATATTACTTCACAAAATATAAGGCATTGAGATGTGTCAAAAGAAGTGGATATTTCAATTAACTAAAGACTTAAATATAATTCCAACACAATAGGTATAAATTCATCAATGGGTTGACAAATCTCAAAAAATGGCAAATGACAAATAATCAAGAGATCTCAAAATATACCGAACAACGAAAACGATATAATAAATGTAGGATTTTCCGTCCTATTATTGTCACTGAAAAATATTTTTAAAAAATAATATAAGATACCAAACTTTGAAAAACAATCTAATAATTTTAAATAGAAGTTTATTACCTCGACAAATGAGAAGAATGTGCTATAGGTAATTTTTTATGGATGTGTTTGTTTTTATTTTCATGATCATGCAAGTATAGAGACTCCTCCATAATAGTTGGGAGTGGTGGCTTCCATTTGTGGTGGTTGTGGGGTTGGGGTTGGGATATGGATTGAGTTGAAGTAGAAATATCAGTGGCTTTGCGGGATTTGCACCCACTAAAAACACTTAAACATGGTTGGAGTTGAGTTGAGGTTGCTAATTTTGAAGTTAAAGTTAACTATACCCTCTTATATATACTATTGGTTCAATTCAAAATTTATAACTTCTTGTTATAATTTTTTTAAATCTGTCCTTAAATATCTCAACAACAATAACGGATTATACGTAAACAATTCATTTTTAGTTAGACGATAGTTTTATTCAAATTTCAATATTTAAGGATACTTATTTTGCTTTATTTTTTAGGAGATAAATATTAATTACTAATAAATTAATTAATATTTTAAAATATTATTGACTTAAGCATAAGAACAATTATAATATATTATTTAATATTTTTTCATACTTTACTTTTCATGTTATTTTTTGAAAAATAAGTTACCACAAAAGTAGCTAACTTTACTTTCCATGTTATTTTTTGAAAAATAAGTTACCACAAAATTAGCAAGAACGTACCATTTGTACCTGAGATCTTGTAAAATTTTGTAACTTTATTTTTATTTATTTATTAAATTTATACTAAAATTGAGAAGGACTGATATTTTTCCTTCTCCTTACCATTTCTTCTCGTGTAATGTTCAATTAGGTTTGTAACTATCACAATTAATTAATAAAATTAATTGTCACTTTCCCATAAAATTTGTTGAAATTTGAAATATTATATGTCGTAATGTTCTTCTATTTTATTTTAAGTTATTTAGTTTTATTATAAAATACTAAAATTTATTAAAATATATAAATTAATTTTACTTCCACAAAATTTTTAGTTTATATTATTAAATTTAATAAATTTAAGTTAATTGTCACCTTCCCAAAAAATTTGTTGAAATTGAATTATAATATGCGATAATGTTCCTTTATTTTATTTTGAGCTAATTAATTTTATTTAACAAAATACTAAAATTTATAAATTAATTTTACTTTCACAATATTTTATTTATTTTATTAAATTTAATAAATTTGTGTTAGGTTCATTATAACTTCCCTAAAATAAATTATGATGAATTTTAATATTTCCATAAATGCCATGTTCAAGTAACTAATATTTCGAAGGATTTTTCAGATAACCATTTCATATGTTGATGAAGACCTTCCATTTGAAGAGAGACAAGCATCCCTTGCAGATTACGGTTTTAGATGTAAATGTCCAAACTGCATTGAAGAAGAGCCATAAATAGTGTTACAACCCCATGCAAACATTTATACACAACATAGTCCAATTGTATAAAGAGGCTGAATGCAAGGTTTAACAATGAATTTTATGCATGGAACCAAAATCAATTTTGCAAAGCTTGTATATTTCAATGAGAAGATTAGTTCTAGAAGAAGGCCTGTAAAGTGGTAGCAATCACTCCGAGCTCAAATAAATATAGGTAATGAGATTTTTAAAATTAGAGATTACTTTTAGCGTTGATATCATTAAATTTAAATATTTTTGAAGTTGCGATAGTGAGTATAAAATTGTCAAAAAATTCATAAGAATAAAGTTTTGTTCAAGAATTTAGGCTCACAATGTCGATGGAGAATAGTTGGATGACAACTCGATAGCGGTATTTGATTGAAATTGATTTTTGAGGACTTGCAAAAGTAGTACCTACAAACACTCCGACGCTCAAATTATAGTATAAGGGCATGGGATTTTTAAAGTTAGTGAGCGCGTACCTTGAGTATACTAATCTAGAAGAAGACCTACAAAGTGTCTGCAAACACTCACTCTGACGCAAAAGTACCTGCAAACACTCCGACGTTCAAATTAATATTGACAATTAGATATGTACCGTAATTTTTAGTTCGATGGCCAAAATACCTGCACCTACTTCATCATTCAAACTAGTATTGACACTGAGATTTTTAAAATTAAAAATATGCATACCTTAAACGATGGTAATTTAAGCTTATATATCTGAAGTTGTGGTATTTGAATTTAGAGCCTTAGTAATAGATAGATAATATAATTTTAATAATATCTAACTATATATTATGTACCAAATAAAAAAATTTTACCGATAAAAATAATATGTTATAAATAGATAGTTAGAACAAAAAAAAATCACAATATTAAAATAAGTAAGAGATAAAAATATCAAATATTTCTTGACAAAATAAAAATATCAAATAAATAACCAAATAATATAAAACTATATTAATGCCTCACAAAAACCATTTGATTTTTTGATTAGCACGTTCCCAACTCATAGTAAAGACTAAAAATAACATGGTTTGTTTGAATTTAATTAGCACGTTCCCAACTCATAGTAAAGACTAAAAATTACATGGTTTGTTTGGACTTTCATTTGCTCAATAGATATATACTACAACATTCTAAAGCATCTAATCCAACATTTTCAATTCCATCATAATGAACACAAAATAGATGCACTAACTTACAAAAATATTTTACCTTTAATGGTAAAAAGTATAATTTCACAAATAATAACATGAAATTCATAAAATTAAAAAACATAAATTTAAAAATTATTATAAATTTAGATTAACAACATTCAAGTTTAAAAACATTAAATAACTTATGTTTTTAAATGTGGTAACATCTCCGAACTAAAAATATTAATGCAATTGTTTTAATCTAAAACACAAACAAATATAATTTTCTCATAAGATTATTTATATATAAAATTTACCCTCAGGAACATACTGTAGTCGGATAATATTTTAATCTTTAGAAAAATGATCCATCCACTAATTCATAGTGTGTGTGTGTGATGCCCCATATTCTACTTAGAAATCTAGAGCAAAGTAAGAGGTTTCAACTTTTTTTTGAAATTTCTATTACTATCCATCCTTTATTATCTCAAGAGTGCAAAGCTATCGGTACTTATTAAGGGGAAATTTTATTATTGTATGCACGACTCATTGTTTATAGCAATCAAATTACCTTTTGACGCGAATAATAACATTTGTGTTGAAATTACCCGGTTACGTAGTAAATGGATTGTTCATAGTAATCAAATCACCTTTTGAGGCGAATAATAACATTTGTGATGAAATTACCCGGTTACTCAGCAAATGGATTGTAATCAAATCACCTTTTGACGCGAATAATAACATTTGTGATGAAATTACCCGGTTACTCTGCAAATGGATTGTTTATAGTAATCAAGTAACCTTTTGACGCGAATAATAATATTTGTGATGAAATTACCCGGTTACTTAGCAAAAAGATTAAGGAGCAATGACGCATTTCGCGTTACTCCTAAAAAATTTTGAGCTGAGTTTTTATTTTATTTTTTCCCCTGCTATTAATATTTAATTTTTCTTTTACACCCTTTTGATACTAAATTTCAGGTTAATTTGGTGTTAAAAGTCAAAAGTCTCAATCCTCTCACATTACCTATATTACTTCACAAAATATAAGGCATTGAGATGTGTCAAAAGAAGTGGATATTTCAATTAACTAAAGACTTAAATATAATTCCAACACAATAGGTATAAATTCATCAATGGGTTGACAAATCTCAAAAAATGGCAAATGACAAATAATCAAGAGATCTCAAAATATACCGAACGACGAAAACGATATAATAAATGTAGGATTTTCCGTCCTATTATTGTCACTGAAAAATATTTTTAAAAAATAATATAAGATACCAAACTTTGAAAAACAATCTAATAATTTTAAATAGAAGTTTATTACCTCGACAAATGAGAAGAATGTGCTATAGGTAATTTTTTATGGATGTGTTTGTTTTTATTTTCATGATCATGCAAGTATAGAGACTCCTCCATAATAGTTGGGAGTGGTGGCTTCCATTTGTGGTGGTTGTGGGGTTGGGGTTGGGATATGGATTGAGTTGAAGTAGAAATATCAGTGGCTTTGCGGGATTTGCACCCACTAAAAACACTTAAACATGGTTGGAGTTGAGTTGAGGTTGCTAATTTTGAAGTTAAAGTTAACTATACCCTCTTATATATACTATTGGTTCCATTCAAAATTTATAACTTCTTGTTATAATTTTTTTAAATCTGTCCTTAAATATCTCAACAACAATAACGGATTATACGTAAACAATTCATTTTTAGTTAGACGATAGTTTTATTCAAATTTCAATATTTAAGGATACTTATTTTGCTTTATTTTTTAGGAGATAAATATTAATTACTAATAAATTAATTAATATTTTAAAATATTATTGACTTAAGCATAAGAACAATTATAATATATTATTTAATATTTTTTCATACTTTACTTTTCATGTTATTTTTTGAAAAATAAGTTACCACAAAAGTAGCTAACTTTACTTTCCATGTTATTTTTTGAAAAATAAGTTACCACAAAATTAGCAAGAACGTACCATTTGTACCTGAGATCTTGTAAAATTTTGTAACTTTATTTTTATTTATTTATTAAATTTATACTAAAATTGAGAAGGACTGATATTTTTCCTTCTCCTTACCATTTCTTCTCGTGTAATGTTCAATTAGGTTTGTAACTATCACAATTAATTAATAAAATTAATTGTCACTTTCCCATAAAATTTGTTGAAATTTGAAATATTATATGTCGTAATGTTCTTTTATTTTATTTTAAGTTATTTAGATTTATTATAAAATACTAAAATTTTATTAAAATATATAAATTAATTTTACTTCCACAAAATTTTTTGTTTATATTATTAAATTTAATAAATTTAAGTTAATTGTCACCTTCCCAAAAAATTTGTTGAAATTGAATTATAATATGCGATAATGTTCCTTTATTTTGTTTTGAGCTAATTAATTTTATTTAACAAAATACTAAAATTTATAAATTAATTTTACTTTCACAATATTTTATTTATTTTATTAAATTTAATAAATTTGTGTTAGGTTCATTATAACTTCCCTAAAATATCATACTAAATTATGATGAATTTTAATATTTCCATAAATGCCATGTTCAAGTAACTAATATTTCGAAGGATTTTTCAGATAACCATTTCATATGTTGATGAAGACCTTCCATTTGAAGAGAGACAAGCATCCCTTGCAGATTACGGTTTTAGATGTAAATGTCCAAACTGCATTGAAGAAGAGCCATAAATAGTGTTACAACCCCATGCAAACATTTATACACAACATAGTCCAATTGTATAAAGAGGCTGAATGCAAGGTTTAACAATGAATTTTATGCATGGAACCAAAATCAATTTTGCAAAGCTTGTATATTTCAATGAGAAGATTAGTTCTAGAAGAAGGCCTGTAAAGTGGTAGCAATCACTCCGAGCTCAAATAAATATAGGTAATGAGATTTTTAAAATTAGAGATTACTTTTAGCGTTGATATCATTAAATTTAAATATTTTTGAAGTTGCGATAGTGAGTATAAAATTGTCAAAAAATTCATAAGAATAAAGTTTTGTTCAAGAATTTAGGCTCACAATGTCGATGGAGAATAGTTGGATGACAACTCGATAGCGGTATTTGATTGAAATTGATTTTTGAGGACTTGCAAAAGTAGTACCTACAAACACTCCGACGCTCAAATTATAGTATAAGGGCATGGGATTTTTAAAGTTAGTGAGCGCGTACCTTGAGTATACTAATCTAGAAGAAGACCTACAAAGTGTCTGCAAACACTCACTCTGACGCAAAAGTACCTGCAAACACTCCGACGTTCAAATTAATATTGACAATTAGATATGTACCGTAATTTTTAGTTCGATGGCCAAAATACCTGCACCTACTTCATCATTCAAACTAGTATTGACACTGAGATTTTTAAAATTAAAAATATGCATACCTTAAACGATGGTAATTTAAGCTTATATATCTGAAGTTGTGGTATTTGAATTTAGAGCCTTAGTAATAGATAGATAATATAATTTTAATAATATCTAACTATATATTATGTACCAAATAAAAAAATTTTACCGATAAAAATAATATGTTATAAATAGATAGTTAGAACAAAAAAAAATCACAATATTAAAATAAGTAAGAGATAAAAATATCAAATATTTCTTGACAAAATAAAAATATCAAATAAATAACCAAATAATATAAAACTATATTAATGCCTCACAAAAACCATTTGATTTTTTGATTAGCACGTTCCCAACTCATAGTAAAGACTAAAAATAACATGGTTTGTTTGAATTTAATTAGCACGTTCCCAACTCATAGTAAAGACTAAAAATTACATGGTTTGTTTGGACTTTCATTTGCTCAATAGATATATACTACAACATTCTAAAGCATCTAATCCAACATTTTCAATTCCATCATAATGAACACAAAATAGATGCACTAACTTACAAAAATATTTTACCTTTAATGGTAAAAAGTATAATTTCACAAATAATAACATGAAATTCATAAAATTAAAAAACATAAATTTAAAAATTATTATAAATTTAGATTAACAACATTCAAGTTTAAAAACATTAAATAACTTATGTTTTTAAATGTGGTAACATCTCCGAACTAAAAATATTAATGCAATTGTTTTAATCTAAAACACAAACAAATATAATTTTCTCATAAGATTATTTATATATAAAATTTACCCTCAGGAACATACTGTAGTCGGATAATATTTTAATCTTTAGAAAAATGATCCATCCACTAATTCATAGTGTGTGTGTGTGATGCCCCATATTCTACTTAGAAATCTAGAGCAAAGTAAGAGGTTTCAACTTTTTTTTGAAATTTCTATTACTATCCATCCTTTATTATCTCAAGAGTGCAAAGCTATCGGTACTTATTAAGGGGAAATTTTATTATTGTATGCACGACTCATTGTTTATAGCAATCAAATTACCTTTTGACGCGAATAATAACATTTGTGTTGAAATTACCCGGTTACGTAGTAAATGGATTGTTCATAGTAATCTAATCACCTTTTGACGCGAATAATAACATTTGTGATGAAATTCCCCGGTTACTCAGCAAATGGATTGTTTATAGTAATTAAATCACCTTTTGACGCGAATAATAACATTTGTGATGAAATTACCCGGTTACTCAGCAAATAGATTTTAATCAAATCACCTTTTGACGCGAATAATAACATTTGTGATGAAATTACCCGGTTACTCAACAAATGGATTGTTTATAGTAATCAAGTAACCTTTTGACGCGAATAATTATATTTGTGATGAAATTACCCGGTTACTTAGCAAAAAGATTAAGGAGCAATGACGCATTTCGCGTTACTCCTAAAAAATTTTGAGCTGAGTTTTTATTTTATTTTTTCCCCTGCTATTAATATTTAATTTTTCTTTTACACCCTTTTGATACTAAATTTCAGGTTAATTTGGTGTTAAAAGTCAAAAGTCTCAATCCTCTCACATTACCTATATTACTTCACAAAATATAAGGCATTGAGATGTGTCAAAAGAAGTGGATATTTCAATTAACTAAAGACTTAAATATAATTCCAACACAATAGGTATAAATTCATCAATGGGTTGACAAATCTCAAAAAATGGCAAATGACAAATAATCAAGAGATATCAAAATATACCGAACGACGAAAACGATATAATAAATGTAGGATTTTCCGTCCTATTATTGTCACTGAAAAATATTTTTAAAAAATAATATAAGATACCAAACTTTGAAAAACAATCTAATAATTTTAAATAGAAGTTTATTACCTCGACAAATGAGAAGAATGTGCTATAGGTAATTTTTTATGGATGTGTTTGTTTTTATTTTCATGATCATGCAAGTATAGAGACTCCTCCATAATAGTTGGGAGTGGTGGCTTCCATTTGTGGTGGTTGTGGGGTTGTGGTTGGGATATGGATTGAGTTGAAGTAGAAATATCAGTGGCTTTGCGGGATTTGCACCCACTAAAAACACTTAAACATGGTTGGAGTTGAGTTGAGGTTGCTAATTTTGAAGTTAAAGTTAACTATACCCTCTTATATATACTATTGGTTCCATTCAAAATTTATAACTTCTTGTTATAATTTTTTTAAATCTGTCCTTAAATATCTCAACAACAATAACGGATTATACGTAAACAATTCATTTTTAGTTAGACGATAGTTTTATTCAAATTTCAATATTTAAGGATACTTATTTTGCTTTATTTTTTAGGAGATAAATATTAATTACTAATAAATTAATTAATATTTTAAAATATTATTGACTTAAGCATAAGAACAATTATAATATATTATTTAATATTTTTTCATACTTTACTTTTCATGTTATTTTTTGAAAAATAAGTTACCACAAAAGTAGCTAACTTTACTTTCCATGTTATTTTTTGAAAAATAAGTTACCACAAAATTAGCAAGAACGTACCATTTGTACCTGAGATCTTGTAAAATTTTGTAACTTTATTTTTATTTATTTATTAAATTTATACTAAAATTGAGAAGGACTGATATTTTTCCTTCTCCTTACCATTTCTTCTCGTGTAATGTTCAATTAGGTTTGTAACTATCACAATTAATTAATAAAATTAATTGTCACTTTCCCATAAAATTTGTTGAAATTTGAAATATTATATGTCGTAATGTTCTTTTATTTTATTTTAAGTTATTTAGATTTATTATAAAATACTAAAATTTTATTAAAATATATAAATTAATTTTACTTCCACAAAATTTTTTGTTTATATTATTAAATTTAATAAATTTAAGTTAATTGCCACCTTCCCAAAAAATTTGTTGAAATTGAATTATAATATGCGATAATGTTCCTTTATTTTGTTTTGAGCTAATTAATTTTATTTAACAAAATACTAAAATTTATAAATTAATTTTACTTTCACAATATTTTATTTATTTTATTAAATTTAATAAATTTGTGTTAGGTTCATTATAACTTCCCTAAAATATCATACTAAATTATGATGAATTTTAATATTTCCATAAATGCCATGTTCAAGTAACTAATATTTCGAAGGATTTTTCAAATAACCATTTCATATGTTGATGAAGACCTTCCATTTGAAGAGAGACAAGCATCCCTTGCAGATTACGGTTTTAGATGTAAATGTCCAAACTGCATTGAAGAAGAGCCATAAATAGTGTTACAACCCCATGCAAACATTTATACACAACATAGTCCAATTGTATAAAGAGGCTGAATGCAAGGTTTAACAATGAATTTTATGCATGGAACCAAAATCAATTTTGCAAAGCTTGTATATTTCAATGAGAAGATTAGTTCTAGAAGAAGACCTGCAAAGTGGTAGCAATCACTCCGAGCTCAAATAAATATAGGTAATGAGATTTTTAAAATTAGAGATTACTTTTAGCGTTGATATCATTAAATTTAAATATTTTTGAAGTTGCGATAGTGAGTATAAAATTGTCAAAAAATTCACAAGAATAAAGTTTTGTTCAAGAATTTAGGCTCACAATGTCGATGGAGAATAGTTGGATGACAACTCGATAGCGGTATTTGATTGAAATTGATTTTTGAGGACTTGCAAAAGTACTACCTACAAACACTCCGACGCTCAAATTATAGTATAAGGGCATGGGATTTTTAAAGTTAGTGAGCGCGTACCTTGAGTATACTAATCTAGAAGAAGACCTACAAAGTGTCTGCAAACACTCACTCTGACGCAAAAGTACCTGCAAACACTCCGACGTTCAAATTAATATTGACAATTAGATATGTACCGTAATTTTTAGTTCGATGGCCAAAATACCTGCACCTACTTCATCATTCAAACTAGTATTGACACTGAGATTTTTAAAATTAAAAATATGCATACCTTAAACGATGGTAATTTAAGCTTATATATCTGAAGTTGTGGTATTTGAATTTAGAGCCTTAGTAATAGATAGATAATATAATTTTAATAATATCTAACTATATATTATGTACCAAATAAAAAAATTTTACCGATAAAAATAATATGTTATAAATAGATAGTTAGAACAAAAAAAAAATCACAATATTAAAATAAGTAAGAGATAAAAATATCAAATATTTCTTGACAAAATAAAAATATCAAATAAATAACCAAATAATATAAAACTATATTAATGCCTCACAAAAACCATTTGATTTTTTGATTAGCACGTTCCCAACTCATAGTAAAGACTAAAAATAACATGGTTTGTTTGAATTTAATTAGCACGTTCCCAACTCATAGTAAAGACTAAAAATTACATGGTTTGTTTGGACTTTCATTTGCTCAATAGATATATACTACAACATTCTAAAGCATCTAGTCCAACATTTTCAATTCCATCATAATGAACACTAAATAGATGCACTAACTTACAAAAATATTTTACCTTTAATGGTAAAAAGTATAATTTCACAAATAATAACATGAAATTCATAAAATTAAAAAACATAAATTTAAAAATTATTATAAATTTAGATTAACAGCATTCAAGTTTAAAAACATTAAATAACTTATGTTTTTAAATGTGGTAACATCTCCGAACTAAAAATATTAATGCAATTGTTTTAATCTAAAACACAAACAAATATAATTTTCTCATAAGATTATTTATATATAAAATTTACCCTCAGGAACATACTGTAGTCGGATAATATTTTAATCTTTAGAAAAATGATCCATCCACTAATTCATAGTGTTTGTGTGTGATGCCCCATATTCTACTTAGAAATCTAGAGCAAAGTAAGAGGTTTCAACTTTTTTTTGAAATTTCTATTACTATCCATCCTTTATTATCTCAAGAGTGCAAAGCTATCGGTACTTATTAAGGGGAAATTTTATTATTGTATGCACGACTCATTGTTTATAGCAATCAAATTACCTTTTGACGCGAATAATAACATTTGTGTTGAAATTACCCGGTTACGTAGTAAATGGATTGTTCATAGTAATCTAATCACCTTTTGACGCGAATAATAACATTTGTGATGAAATTCCCCGGTTACTCAGCAAATGGATTGTTTATAGTAATTAAATCACCTTTTGACGCGAATAATAACATTTGTGATGAAATTACCCGGTTACTCAACAAATAGATTTTAATCAAATCACCTTTTGACGCGAATAATAACATTTGTGATGAAATTACCCGGTTACTCAACAAATGGATTGTTTATAGTAATCAAGTAACCTTTTGACGCGAATAATAATATTTGTGATGAAATTACCCGGTTACTTAGCAAAAAGATTAAGGAGCAATGACGCATTTCACGTTACTCCTAAAAAATTTTGAGCTGAGTTTTTATTTTATTTTTTCCCCTGCTATTAATATTTAATTTTTCTTTTACACCCTATTGATACTAAATTTCAGGTTAATTTGGTGTTAAAAGTCAAAAGTCTCAATCCTCTCACATTACCTATATTACTTCACAAAATATAAGGCATTGAGATGTGTCAAAAGAAGTGGATATTTCAATTAACTAAAGACTTAAATATAATTCCAACACAATAGGTATAAATTCATCAATGGGTTGACAAATCTCAAAAAATGGCAAATGACAAATAATCAAGAGATCTCAAAATATACCGAACGACGAAAACGATATAATAAATGTAGGATTTTCCGTCCTATTATTGTCACTGAAAAATATTTTTAAAAAATAATATAAGATACCAAACTTTGAAAAACAATCTAATAATTTTAAATAGAAGTTTATTACCTCGACAAATGAGAAGAATGTGCTATAGGTAATTTTTTATGGATGTGTTTGTTTTTATTTTCATGATCATGCAAGTATAGAGACTCCTCCATAATAGTTGGGAGTGGTGGCTTCCATTTGTGGTGGTTGTGGGGTTGGGGTTGGGATATGGATTGAGTTGAAGTAGAAATATCAGTGGCTTTGCGGGATTTGCACCCACTAAAAACACTTAAACATGGTTGGAGTTGAGTTGAGGTTGCTAATTTTGAAGTTAAAGTTAACTATACCCTCTAATATATACTATTGGTTCCATTCAAAATTTATAACTTCTTGTTATAATTTTTTAAAATCTGTCCTTAAATATCTCAACAACAATAACAGATTATACGTAAACAATTCATTTTTAGTTAGACGATAGTTTTATTCAAATTTCAATATTTAAGGATACTTATTTTGCTTTATTTTTTAGGAGATAAATATTAATTACTAATAAATTAATTAATATTTTAAAATATTATTGACTTAAGCATAAGAACAATTATAATATATTATTTAATATTTTTTCATACTTTACTTTTCATGTTATTTTTTGAAAAATAAGTTACCACAAAAGTAGCTAACTTTACTTTCCATGTTATTTTTTGAAAAATAAGTTACCACAAAATTAGCAAGAACGTACCATTTGTACCTGAGATCTTGTAAAATTTTGTAACTTTATTTTTATTTATTTATTAAATTTATACTAAAATTGAGAAGGACTGATATTTTTCCTTCTCCTTACCATTTCTTATCGTGTAATGTTCAATTAGGTTTGTAACTATCACAATTAATTAATAAAATTAATTGTCACTTTCCCATAAAATTTGTTGAAATTTGAAATATTATATGTCGTAATGTTCTTTTATTTTATTTTAAGTTATTTAGATTTATTATAAAATACTAAAATTTTATTAAAATATATAAATTAATTTTACTTCCACAAAATTTTTTGTTTATATTATTAAATTTAATAAATTTAAGTTAATTGTCACCTTCCCAAAAAATTTGTTGAAATTGAATTATAATATGCGATAATGTTCCTTTATTTTGTTTTGAGCTAATTAATTTTATTTAACAAAATACTAAAATTTATAAATTAATTTTACTTTCACAATATTTTATTTATTTTATTAAATTTAATAAATTTGTGTTAGGTTCATTATAACTTCCCTAAAATATCATACTAAATTATGAGGAATTTTAATATTTCCATAAATGCCATGTTCAAGTAACTAATATTTCGAAGGATTTTTCAAATAACCATTTCATATGTTGATGAAGACCTTCCATTTGAAGAGAGACAAGCATCCCTTGCAGATTACGGTTTTAGATGTAAATGTCCAAACTGCATTGAAGAAGAGCCATAAATAGTGTTACAACCCCATGCAAACATTTATACACAACATAGTCCAATTGTATAAAGAGGCTGAATGCAAGGTTTAACAATGAATTTTATGCATGGAACCAAAATCAATTTTGCAAAGCTTGTATATTTCAATGAGAAGATTAGTTCTAGAAGAAGACCTGCAAAGTGGTAGCAATCACTCCGAGCTCAAATAAATATAGGTAATGAGATTTTTAAAATTAGAGATTACTTTTAGCGTTGATATCATTAAATTTAAATATTTTTGAAGTTGCGATAGTGAGTATAAAATTGTCAAAAAATTCATAAGAATAAAGTTTTGTTCAAGAATTTAGGCTCACAATGTCGATGGAGAATAGTTGGATGACAACTCGATAGCGGTATTTGATTGAAATTGATTTTTGAGGACTTGCAAAAGTACTACCTACAAACACTCCGACGCTCAAATTATAGTATAAGGGCATGGGATTTTTAAAGTTAGTGAGCGCGTACCTTGAGTATACTAATCTAGAAGAAGACCTACAAAGTGTCTGCAAACACTCACTCTGACGCAAAAGTACCTGCAAACACTCCGACGTTCAAATTAATATTGACAATTAGATATGTACCGTAATTTTTAGTTCGATGGCCAAAATACCTGCACCTACTTCATCATTCAAACTAGTATTGACACTGAGATTTTTAAAATTAAAAATATGCATACCTTAAACGATGGTAATTTAAGCTTATATATCTGAAGTTGTGGTATTTGAATTTAGAGCCTTAGTAATAGATAGATAATATAATTTTAATAATATCTAACTATATATTATGTACCAAATAAAAAAATTTTACCGATAAAAATAATATGTTATAAATAGATAGTTAGAACAAAAAAAAAAATCACAATATTAAAATAAGTAAGAGATAAAAATATCAAATATTTCTTGACAAAATAAAAATATCGAATAAATAACCAAATAATATAAAACTATATTAATGCCTCACAAAAACCATTTGATTTTTTGATTAGCACGTTCCCAACTCATAGTAAAGACTAAAAATAACATGGTTTGTTTGAATTTAATTAGCACGTTCCCAACTCATAGTAAAGACTAAAAATTACATGGTTTGTTTGGACTTTCATTTGCTCAATAGATATATACTACAACATTCTAAAGCATCTAGTCCAACATTTTCAATTCCATCATAATGAACACTAAATAGATGCACTAACTTACAAAAATATTTTACCTTTAATGGTAAAAAGTATAATTTCACAAATAATAACATGAAATTCATAAAATTAAAAAACATAAATTTAAAAATTATTATAAATTTAGATTAACAGCATTCAAGTTTAAAAACATTAAATAACTTATGTTTTTAAATGTGGTAACATCTCCGAACTAAAAATATTAATGCAATTGTTTTAATCTAAAACACAAACAAATATAATTTTCTCATAAGATTATTTATATATAAAATTTACCCTCAGGAACATACTGTAGTCGGATAATATTTTATTCTTTAGAAAAATGATCCATCCACTAATTCATAGTGTGTGTGTGATGCCCCATATTCTACTTAGAAATCTAGAGCAAAGTAAGAGGTTTCAACTTTTTTTTGAAATTTCTATTACTATCCATCCTTTATTATCTCAAGAGTGCAAAGCTATCGGTACTTATTAAGGGGAAATTTTATTATTGTATGCACGACTCATTGTTTATAGCAATCAAATTACCTTTTGACGTGAATAATAACATTTGTGTTGAAATTACCCGGTTACGTAGTAAATGGATTGTTCATAGTAATCTAATCACCTTTTGACGCGAATAATAACATTTGTGATGAAATTCCCCGGTTACTCAGCAAATGGATTGTTTATAGTAATTAAATCACCTTTTGACGCGAATAATAACATTTGTGATGAAATTACCCGGTTACTCAGCAAATAGATTTTAATCAAATCACCTTTTGACGCGAATAATAACACTTGTGATGAAATTACCCGGTTTCTCAACAAATGGATTGTTTATAGTAATCAAGTAACCTTTTGACGCGAATAATAATATTTGTGATGAAATTACCCGGTTACTTAGCAAAAAGATTAAGGAGCAATGACGCATTTCGCGTTACTCCTAAAAAATTTTGAGCTGAGTTTTTATTTTATTTTTTCCCCTGCTATTAATATTTAATTTTTCTTTTACACCCTTTTGATACTAAATTTCAGGTTAATTTGGTGTTAAAAATCAAAAGTCTCAATCCTCTCACATTACCTATATTACTTCACAAAATATAAGGCATTGAGATGTGTCAAAAGAAGTGGATATTTCAATTAACTAAAGACTTAAATATAATTCCAACACAATAGGTATAAATTCATCAATGGGTTGACAAATTTCAAAAAATGGAAAATCACAAATAATCAAGAGATCTCAAAATATACCGAACGACGAAAACTATATAATAAATGTAGGATTTTCCGTCCTATTATTGTCACTGAAAAATATTTTTAAAAAATAATATAAGATACCAAACTTTGAAAAACAATCTAATAATTTTAAATAGAAGTTTATTACCTTGACAAATGAGAAGAATGTGCTATAGGTAATTTTTTATGGATGTGTTTGTTTTTATTTTCATGATCATGCAAGTATAGAGACTCCTCCATAATAGTTGGGAGTGGTGGCTTCCATTTGTGGTGGTTGTGGGGTTGGGGTTGGGATATGGATTGAGTTGAAGTAAAAATATCAGTGGCTTTGCGGAATTTGCACCCATTAAAAAACACTTAAACATGGTTGGAGTTGAGTTGAGGTTGCTAATTTTGAAGTTAAAGTTAACTATACCCTCTTATATATACTATTGGTTCCATTCAAAATTTATAACTTCTTGTTATAATTTTTTTAAATCTGTCCTTAAATATCTCAACAACAATAACGGATTATACGTAAACAATTCATTTTTAGTTAGACGATAGTTTTATTCAAATTTCAATATTTAAGGATACTTATTTTGCTTTATTTTTTAGGAGATAAATATTAATTACCAATAAATTAATTAATATTTTAAAATATTATTGACTTAAGCATAAGAACAATTATAATATATTATTTAATATTTTTTCATACTTTACTTTTCATGTTATTTTTTGAAAATTAAGTTACCACAAAAGTAGCTAACTTTACTTTTCATGTTATTTTTTGAAAAATAAGTTACCACAAAATTAGCAAGAACGTACCATTTGTACCTGAGATATTGTAAAATTTTGTAACTTTATTTTTATTTACTTATTAAATTTATACTAAAATTGAGAAGGACTGATATTTTTCCTTCTCCTTACCATTTCTTATCGTGTAATGTTCAATTAGGTTTGTAACTATCACAATTAATTAATAAAATTAATTGTCACTTTCCCATAAAATTTGTTGAAATTTGAAATATTATATGTCGTAATGTTCTTTTATTTTATTTTATGTTATTTAGTTTTATTATAAAATACTAAAATTTTATTAAAATATATAAATTAATTTTACTTCCACAAAAATTTTTGTTTATATTATTAAATTTAATAAATTTAAGTTAATTGTCACCTTCCCAAAAAATTTGTTGAAATTGAATTATAATATGCGATAATGTTCCTTTATTTTGTTTTGAGCTAATTAATTTTATTTAACAAAATACTAAAATTTATAAATTAATTTTACTTTCACAATATTTTATTTATTTTATTAAATTTAATAAATTTGTGTTAGGTTCATTATAACTTCCCTAAAATATCATATTAATTATGATGAATTTTAATATTTCCATAAATGCCATGTTCAAGTAACTAATATTTCGAAGGATTTTTCAGATAACCATTTCATATGTTGATGAAGACCTTCCATTTGAAGAGAGACAAGCATCCCTTGCAGATTACGGTTTTAGATGTAAATGTCCAAACTGCATTGAAGAAGAGCCATAAATAGTGTTACAACCCCATGCAAACATTTATACACAACATAGTCCAATTGTATAAAGAGGCTGAATGCAAGGTTTAACAATGAATTTTATGCATGGAACCAAAATCAATTTTGCAAAGCTTGTATATTTCAATGAGAAGATTAGTTCTAGAAGAAGACCTGCAAAGTGGTAGCAATCACTCCGAGCTCAAATAAATATAGGTAATGAGATTTTTAAAATTAGAGATTACTTTTAGCGTTGATATCATTAAATTTAAATATTTTTGAAGTTGCGATAGTGAGTATAAAATTGTCAAAAAATTCATAAGAATAATGTTTTGTTCAAGAATTTAGGCTCACAATGTCGATGGAGAATAGTTGGATGACAACTCGATAGCGGTATTTGATTGAAATTGATTTTTGAGGACTTGCAAAAGTACTACCTGCAAACACTCCGACGTCAAATTATAGTATAAGGGCATGGGATTTTTAAAGTTAGTGAGCGCGTACCTTGAGTATACTAATCTAGAAGAAGACCTACAAAGTGTCTGCAAACACTCACTCTGACGCAAAAGTACCTGCAAACACTCCGACGTTCAAATTAATATTGACAATTAGATATGTACCGTAATTTTTAGTTCGATGGCCAAAATACCTGCACCTACTTCATCATTCAAACAAGTATTGACAATGAGATTTTTAAAATTAAAAATATGCATACCTTAAACGATGGTAATTTAAGCTTATATATCTGAAGTTGTGGTATTTGAATTTAGAGCCTTAGTAATAGATAGATAATATAATTTTAATAATATCTAACTATATATTATGTACCAAATAAAAAAATTTTACCGATAAAAATAATATGTTATAAATAGATAGTTAGAACAAAAAAAAAATCACAATATTAAAATAAGTAAGAGATAAAAATATCAAATATTTCTTGACAAAATAAAAATATCAAATAAATAACCAAATAATATAAAACTATATTAATGCCCAACTCATAGTAAAGACTAAAAATAACATGGTTTGTTTGAATTTAATTAGCACGTTCCCAACTCATAGTAAAGACTAAAAATTACATGGTTTGTTTGGACTTTCATTTGCTCAATAGATATATACTACAACATTCTAACGCATCTAGTCCAACATGTTAGAACTAGATTTGTTCTTATCAATTATCTTAGTTTTGATGATAACAATAATATGAATTTTGCTTAAGATAATATGGTACTCTAATCCAATGCAATTTCCCTTTCAGGAAATATATAAAGAGTACGCATAATTCAGCGCTCAGAAGTTGTGTCTCAAATGGTTCAGCATGCAACATCAGAACATGGTCTGGCAAGACATCAGAAGATGGTCGAAGCAGAATCAGAACATGGGTCTATGGAAGCATCAGAAGAACATGAGATCAGAAGCACTGAAGATCAGAAGATGGTATCACGCAACAGAAGCACTTCAAGATCAGAAGATCAGAAGATGCTATGCACCAATCTGTTTTGACTCTGATGATATTCAAACGTCGTATTCACAAACATCAGATCAGAAGGAAGTACAGGTGGCAGTCTACGCTGACTGACAAAAGGAACGTTAAAGCTACTAAAGGCAACGTCAGTAGACACAGCGTGAACAAGGCTCGAGGTAGTTGACAAAAGCGTATAACATTAAATGCAATGCTGTACGGAACACGCAAAGCATTAAATGCATTCAACGGTCATCTTCTCAACGCCTATAAATATGAAGTTCTGATGAGAAGCAAGGTTACCAATTTCTACATCTATTCTGTGAATATCAAACTTGCTGAAACGCTATTCAAATCTAAACTCAGAATCTTCATCTTCATCAAAGCTCACTACATTGCTGTTGTAATATATTAGTGAGATTAAGCTTAAACGATTAAGAGAAATATCACAGTTGTGATTATCGCTTTTAAGAAGCAATTGTAAACTCTTGAATAGATTACATTAAGTTGTAAGGAACTAGAGTGATCGTGTTGATCAGAATACTCTAGAGAAGTCTTAGGAGTGAACTAAGCCTAGAGTGATCGTGTTGATCAGTAGACTCTAGAAAAGTCTTAGAGGGTATCTAAGCAGTTGTTCCTGGAGTGATCAGTGTGTGATCAGAAGACTCTGGAAGACTTAGTTGCGGACTAAGTGGAAAACCATTGTAATCCGTGCGATTAGTGGATTAAATCCTCAGGTTGAGGTAAATCATCTCTGCGGGGGTGGACTGGAGTAGCTTCGTTAACAGTGAACCAGGATAAAAATAATTGTGCAATTTATTTTTATCGCTCAAGATTTAAAGTCACACTTATTCAATCCCCCCCTTTCTAAGTGTTTTTCTATCCTTCAATTGGCATCAGAGCGCCGGTTCTAAGGTGCAAGCACTTAACCGTGTTTAGAAAAGATTCAGGAAGAGAAAAACGCTTCAGTAAAAGATGGTTGATGAAAGTGAAAAGTCTACACCTACACCTGCATCTACATCTGGCTCTGCTGAGCAATACAACGGTAACAATGGTTATACTAGACCGCCGGTATTTGATGGTGAAAACTTTGAATACTGGAAAGATAAACTGGAAAGTTACTTTCTGGGTCTAGATGGTGATCTATGGGATCTTCTGATGGATGGTTACAAACATCCAGTAAATGCCAGTGGCGTAAAGCTGTCAAGGCAAGAAATGAATGATGATCAGAAGAAGCTTTTCAGGAATCATCATAAATGTAGAACTGTTTTGCTGAATGCTATCTCTCATGCTGAGTATGAGAAGATATCTAACAGGGAAACGGCCTATGACATATATGAGTCCTTGAAAATGACTCATGAAGGAAATGCTCAAGTCAAGGAGACTAAAGCTCTAGCCTTAATCCAGAAGTATGAAGCCTTCAAGATGGAGGATGATGAAGACATTGAAAAGATGTTTTCGAGATTTCAAACTCTGACTGCTAGATTGAGAGTTCTTGACAAAGGATACACCAAGGCTGATCATGTAAAGAAGATCATCAGAAGCTTACCCAGAAGATGGGGTCCGATGGTGACTGCATTCAAGATTGCAAAGAATCTGAATGAAGTTTCTCTGGAAGAGCTTATCAGTGCCTTGAGGAGTCATGAAATAGAGCTGGACGCAAATGAGCCTCAAAAGAAAGGTAAGTCTATTGCATTAAAATCCAATATCAAGAAATGCACTAACGCTTTTCAGGCTAGAGAAGAAGATCCTGAAGAATCAGAACCTGAAGAAGAAGATGAACTGTCCCTGATCTCCAGAAGGCTAAATCAACTCTGGAAGACCAAGCAAAGGAAGTTCAGAGGCTTCAGAAGTTCAAGGAAATTTGAACGTGGAGAATCTTCTGATGAAAGAAGATTTGACAAGAAGAAGGTCATGTGCTATGAATGCAATGAGCCTGGACACTACAAGAATGAATGTCCAAATCTTCAGAAGGAAAGTCCCAAGAAAAAGTTTCATAAGAAGAAAGGTCTTATGGCAACCTGGGATGAGTCAGAAGATGATTCAGAAAATGAGCAGGCCAACTGTGCGCTGATGGCGACAGAAGATGACGAATCAGAATCTACATCAGAATCAGATTCTGAAGAGATATCCTTGACTGCAAAAAGGACAAGGCACAACATGTCATGGTACCTGGACTCTGGATGCTCGCGACACATGACAGGAAGAAGGTCTATGTTCCAAGACCTGGTGCTTAAATCTGGAGGAGAAGTCAAGTTTGGAGGAGATCAGAAGGGCAAGATAATTGGCTCTGGAACTATAAAGTCTGGTAACTCTCCTTCCATTTCTAATGTACTTCTTGTAGAAGGATTAACTCATAACCTCTTATCTATCAGTCAATTAAGTGACAATGGTTATGATATAATCTTCAATCAAAAGTCTTGCAAGGCTGTAAATCAGAAGGATGGCTCAATCCTATTTACAGGCAAGAGGAAGAACAACATTTATAAGACAGATCTGCAAGATCTTATGAGTCAGAAGGTGACTTGTCTTATGTCTGTTTCTGAAGAGCAGTGGGTCTGGCACAGGAGATTAGGTCATGCTAGTTTGAGAAAGATCTCTCAGATTAACAAACTGAATCTTGTCAGAGGACTCCCTAATCTGAAATTCAAATCAGATGCTCTTTGTGAAGCATGTCAGAAGGGCAAGTTCTCCAAACCTGCATTCAAGTCTAAGAATGTTGTTTCTACCTCAAGGCCATTAGAACTCTTGCACATTGATCTGTTTGGACCAGTCAAAACAGCATCTGTCAGAGGAAAGAAATATGGATTAGTCATCGTAGATGATTATAGTCGCTGGACGTGGGTAAAATTCTTGAAACACAAGGATGAGACTCATTCAGTGTTCTTTGATTTCTGCATTCAGATTCAATCTGAAAAAGAGTGTAAAATCATAAAGGTCAGAAGTGATCATGGTGGTGAATTTGAGAACAGATCCTTTGAAGAATTCTTCAAAGAGAATGGTATTGCCCATGATTTCTCTTGTCCTAGAACTCCACAACAAAATGGAGTTGTAGAACGAAAGAATAGGACTCTGCAAGAAATGGCCAGAACCATGATCAATGAAACCAATATGGCTAAGCATTTCTGGGCAGAAGCAATAAACACTGCATGCTATATTCAGAATAGAATCTCTATCAGACCTATTCTAAATAAGACTCCCTATGAATTGTGGAAGAATAGAAAGCCCAACATTTCATATTTCCATCCTTTTGGATGTGTATGCTTTATTCTGAACACTAAAGATCATCTTGGTAAGTTTGATTCCAAAGCTCAAAAGTGTTTTCTTCTTGGATATTCTGAACGCTCAAAAGGCTACAGAGTATACAATACTGAAACATTGGTTGTAGAAGAATCAATCAATATCAGGTTTGATGATAAGCTTGGTTCTGAAAAACCAAAGCAGGTTGATAATTTTGCAGGTTATGATATTGACATATCAGAAGTTGTTGAGCCAAGAAGCAACGCATCAGAAGCAGAGCTTCTCAGAAGCAAAGAATCTGAAGATCAAGTATCAGCTTCTCTGGAGGATCTAAGTATTTCTGAAGAACCATCTGTCAGAAGATCATCCAGACTCATCTCTGGTCATTCAGAAGATGTCATTCTTGGAAAGAAGGATGATCCAATCAGAACAAGAGCATTCCTTAAGAACAATGCAGACTGTCAATTAGGTCTTGTATCTTTGATCGAGCCAACTTCTGTTGATCATGCTCTAGAAGATCCAGACTGGATAATTGCTATGCAAGAAGAACTGAATCAGTTTACAAGGAATGATGTTTGGGATCTTGTTCCTAGACCAGATGGATTCAATATAATTGGCACAAAATGGGTCTTCAGAAACAAGCTCAGTGAGAAAGGTGAAGTGGTAAGGAACAAAGCCAGACTGGTGGCTCAGGGTTATAGTCAGCAAGAAGGGATTGACTATACAGAAACCTTTGCACCAGTGGCCAGGTTAGAATCTATTCGTCTATTAATTTCTTTTGCCACTCAACATAACATCACTCTCTATCAAATGGATGTTAAGAGTGCCTTCTTAAATGGTTATATAGATGAAGAAGTTTATGTCCATCAACCTCCTGGTTTTGAAGACTCTATGTCTCCTAATCATGTTTTTAAACTAAAGAAATCATTGTATGGATTGAAACAGGCTCCCAGAGCTTGGTATGAACGCTTAAGTTCTTTTCTTCTGGATAATGGTTTCACTAGAGGAAAAGTGGACACTACTCTCGTTTGTAAAACCTTTGAAAAGGATATTTTAATCTGTCAAATATATGTAGATGATATTATTTTTGGAACATCTAATGCTACACTTGGAAAGGAGTTTGTTAAGTCTATGCAGGCTGAGTTTGAAATGAGCATGATGGGAGAACTCAAGTATTTCCTTGGAATACAAATAAATCAAACATCAGAAGGAACATATGTTCACCAAACCAAGTATGTGAAGGAACTTCTGAAGAAGTTTAATCTTCTGGACTGCAAAGAAGCCAAAACTCCTATGCATCCAACATGCATCCTAGGTAAGGATGAGGTAAGTAAGAAGGTAGATCAGAAGTTATACAGAGGTATGATTGGATCTCTTCTATATTTGACTGCTTCTAGACCTGACATTCTGTTCAGTGTTTGTTTGTGTGCTAGATTCCAATCAGATCCTAGAGAATCTCATTTAACTGCTGTTAAGAGAATTCTAAGGTATCTGAAAGGTACTACTAATGTTGGTTTAGTTTACAGAAAATCTAAAGAATACAACTTAGTAGGATTCTGTGATGCTGATTATGCTGGAGACAGAATTGAAAGAAAAAGTACTTCAGGAAGTTGCCAATTTCTTGGAAGTCATTTGATCTCTTGGTACAGCAAGAAGCAAGCAACTATTGCTCTATCAACAACAGAAGCAGAATATGTCGCTGCTGCTGGCTGTAGTACACAGATGCTCTGGATGAAGAGTCAGTTAGAAGATTATCAGATATTTGAGAGTAACATTCCTATATTCTGTGATAATACTTCTGCTATATGTTTATCTAAAAATCCTATTCTTCATTCAAAAGCTAAACATATTGAGATTAAACATCATTTCATAAGGGACTATGTTCAGAAGGGTGTTATATCTTTAAACTTTGTTGATACAGACCATCAATGGGCTGACATCTTTACAAAACCCCTGGCTGAAGATAGGTTTAAGTTCATTCTGAGGAACATCAGTATGGATTTATGCCCAGAATGAGAAGATGAGAAGTTCTTATGTATGAGTAACTTCTGAAATGAAAATGGATTATTTTTTATATATCAGAAGTTCTGATTAAAATCTTTTAGAAATTATGATTCGGTTATTACTAACGTTTCATTGTCTAAGTTGATTCAGAACCTCTTTTAAAGCAAAACAGCTGTTACGTTTTTATCTCGGGATGGTAAACCTGTCGTTACTATTCATGGATAAACGTGCGTGCAGTTGAAGGGACGCCGACCATTGGTAACTGTGCTAGTCACCTCATTTGTCTTTATTATCTCTCCTCACGTCACGTAACATTAAATGCTAGTCATCATTCGTTTCACTTTATTTTCTTTTAAATACTCTTCAAAATGGTTTTTGGTTTCCTATCTTTTTGTTTTCCTCTTAAAAGTTTTTTTTTTTTTTCTTCTCTCTTTCTCTCGTTTTTCATTTCTTCTCTCAAAACCTAGCGTTCACCCTAAGCCTGTTGATGCTCCATGACTCAAAGGCGACAGATCTCTGTGCATCTCGGGATGGCTCTTCTAATACCGCTCAAGTCAGACTCTTCTTTGATGTTGTTATCAACTTTCATCCAAAGACAGAAGACTTTCTTGAGTTATGGGAGGAGGTTAAGAATGATATTCTTGACTTCTATGTTGAGGGAAAGCCCCGTTTGCAACATTAGCTCTCTGTCTGTGAACTGTCCCTCACTTCCTCCTTGGTTCTGGGATCTCTCCTACTGTGGAGGTTTCAGTCTGGAAGACAAGAAGTCCTCCGGGATTCTTGATGGGTTGACACAGAGCGTGTCTAGCTAGGGTTCTGTTTTTAATTTTTGTAGTGATTTCCTCTTTGGAAATTCTACTTTGTATTTGCTAGGAATGTTTTTCATCTTGTTAAACATAGGAACCTTTTGTAATATCTTTTGATTATCAATGAAAAGTTTCTTTGTGTTTTACATTCCAGTTAATGTTTTCTTTTGTCGTTTTATACATCTGAATCGTTTTAAATTATTCTTTTTGATGTTATGACAAAAAGGGGGAGAAAGATAAATGATAAATGATTTGATTAAATCTATCAGTTGCTGGGTAAAGGCTCCCACACATTCACTAACAAGAACTGCAAGTTCTATATGGTTTAAGTGTTTTGCAGGTACAGAGAAGTGAAGTGAAATCTTCAGAAGCAAACACTAGAAGCAAAACCATAAGAAGCGTTATTCTGTAAAAGGAATAAGCTCTTGGAAACTGAAGCAAGCTGAGTGCTGTCAAGCTTCAGGAATCAGAAGCACGATCAGAAGCACTGATAATAGAATTTGAATATCATTGTCTATCCTGTTCTGACAAAATTCTATTTGCTCTGATACATATAATGTTATGGCTCTGATACATTATTTGCTCTGATACATTATTTCAGCCTATATGGCTCTGATACATATCTCGTTCATGCTGACTTTTGTCGTTTAGTTTTTGTTCTGTAACATTTCAGGATGTAGAGATGCTCTGATGATGCTCTGGTACATTCAACAATGTTCTGATACAAATCTAGCATGAAGTGATGTTGGTAGACATTCAAAGTTCTGAAGCTATCCGAGGGAAGCAGAAATCAGAAGATGTGAATGTTCTAAAAGATCAAGAAAACTCAAGTTCTGAAGCTGTCCTGAATGGAAGCAGAAGTCAGAAGATGTGAATGTTCTGAAGATCAAAGAAATTCAAGTTCTGAAGCTGTCCACGATGGAAGCAGGAATCAGAAGCTGTGAGTGTTCTAAGGATCTAAAGAAATTCAAGTTCTGAAGCTGTCCAATGGAAGCAGAAGTCAGAAGCTATGAATTCTCTGAAGGCAGAAGCTTATATGATCGTCTCTACCGAAATAATCAGGGAAGTCTTTTATCAAAGTTCTTCGAGTATTTATTTCAGGGGGAGATTATTTATCTCAGGGGGAGATTGTTAATCTTAGGGGGAGACATATTCATATGCTTATGCTATAGCTGTGTAATTTGTCTTTTGCCGTCTACTCTTTCTGATCGCAAATTCATATCATTTATATATGTTTTTGTCATCATCAAAAAGGGGGAGATTGTTAGAACAAGATTTGTTCTTATCAATTATCTTAGTTTTGATGATAACAATAATATGAATTTTGCTTAAGATAATATGGTTCAGCACTCAGAAGTTGTGTCTCAAATGGTTCAGCATGCAACATCAGAACATGGTCTGGCAAGACATCAGAAGATGGTCGAAGCAGAATCAGAACATGGGTCTATGGAAGCATCAGAAGAACATGAGATCAGAAGCACTGAAGATCAGAAGATGGTATCACGCAACAGAAGCACTTCAAGATCAGAAGATCAGAAGATGCTATGCACCAATCTGTTTTGACTCTGATGATAGTCAAACGTCGTATTCACAAACATCAGATCAGAAGGAAGTACAGGTGGCAGTCTACGCTGATTGACAAAAGGAACGTTAAAGCTACTAAAGGCAACGTCAGTAGACACAGCGCGAACAAGGCTCGAGGTAGTTGACAAAAGCGTATAACATTAAATGCAATGCTGTACGGAACACGCAAAGCATTAAATGCATTCAACGGTCATCTTCTCAATGCCTATAAATATGAAGTTCTGATGAGAAGCAAGGTTACCAATTTCTACATCTATTCTGTGAATATCAAACTTGCTGAAACGCTATTCAAATCTAAACTCAGAATCTTCATCTTCATCAAAGCTCACTACATTGCTGTTGTAATATATTAGTGAGATTAAGCTTAAACGATTAAGAGAAATATCACAGTTGTGATTATCGCTTTTAAGAAGCAATTGTAAACTCTTGAATAGATTACATTAAGTTGTAAGGAACTAGAGTGATCGTGTTGATCAGAATACTCTAGAGAAGTCTTAGGAGTGAACTAAGCCTAGAGTGATCGTGTTGATCAGTAGACTCTAGAAAAGTCTTAGAGGGTATCTAAGCAGTTGTTCCTGGAGTGATCAGTGTGTGATCAGAAGACTCTGGAAGACTTAGTTGCGGACTAAGTGGAAAACCATTGTAATCCGTGCGATTAGTGGATTAAATCCTCAGGTTGAGGTAAATCATCTCTGCGGGGGTGGACTGGAGTAGCTTCGTTAACAGTGAACCAGGATAAAAATAATTGTGCAATTTATTTTTATCGCTCAAGATTTAAAGTCACACTTATTCAATCCCCCCCTTTCTAAGTGTTTTTCTATCCTTCACAACATTTTCAATTCCATGATAATGAACACTAAATAGATGCACTAACTTACAAAAATATTTTACCTTTAATGGTAAAAAGTACATTTTCACAAATAATAACATGAAATTCATAAAATTAAAAAACGTAAATTTAAAAATTATTATAAATTTAGATTAACAGCATTCAAGTTTAAAAACATTAAATAACTTATGTTTTTAAATGTGGTAACATCTCCGAACTAAAAATATTAATGCAATTGTTTTAATCTAAAACCCAAACAAATATAATTTTCTCATAAGATTATTTATTTATAAAATTTACCCTCAGGAACATACTGTAGTCGGATAATATTTTAATCTTTAGAAAAATGATCCATCCACTAATTCATAGTGTGTGTGTGTGTGATGCCCCATATTCTACTTAGAAATCTAGAGCAAAGTAAGAGTTTTCAACTTTTTTTTGAAATTTCTATTACTATTCTTCCTTTATTATCTCAAGAGTGCAAAGCTATCGGTACTTATTAAGGGGAAATTTTATTATTGTATGCACGACTCATTGTTTATAGCAATCAAATTACCTTTTGACGTGAATAATAACATTTGTGTTGAAATTACTCGGTTACGTAGTAAATGGATTGTTCATTGTAATCTAATCACCTTTTGACGCGAATAATAACATTTGTGATGAAATTACCCGGTTACTCAGCAAATGGATTGTAATCAAATCACCTTTTGACGCGAATAATAACATTTGTGATGAAATTACCCGGTTACTCAGCAAATGGATTGTTTATAGTAATCAAGTCACCTTTTGACGCGAATAATAACATTTGTGATGAAATTACCCGGTTACTTAGCAAAAAGATTAAGGAGCAATGACGCATTTCGCGTTACTCCTAAAAAATTTTGAGCTGAGTTTTTATTTTATTTTTTCCCCTGCTATTAATATTTAATTTTGCTTTTACACCCTTTTGATACTAAATTTCAGATTAATTTGGTGTTAAAAATCAAAAGTCTCAATCCTCTCACATTACCTATATTACTTGTAACACCCTATACATAACTGACTAGTATATTATGCATGAAACGTTAAAATTGATATTGAGTACATACAAAAGCTATAGTTATAGAAAGATCCATATACAATACAACATGAAATTCTACTAAGAAGCATGATACATGAGTCTTCAATGGATCTTGCACAACGGAAAATGAGATCTGACGAGGTCTTCGAGCCATCACCACTTCCAAGTCTTCAGTCCAAACCTGCTACTGACCAAACACTACTAAACTGCACCTGAAAAAAATATAAGTTGATTGGGGTGAGATTACTAAATCTCAGTGAGTCCTCCTATCCTATGGGTCCACTCGGATCTACAGGGTACATGCATCAAAACCGAATCCACCATTGATCCGGGGTTTAACCTCACATCCGGTACAAATACGGAGGAAAAACAAAGTGACTCGTCCACCATTGGACTTGTCTCAAGCAAATACACACTGTATAGCAAACAAGTATGCAAACCCGCATCCACACACGGGGAATCCAGAAGTGTAACAACCTCGGCTAGATTATGGAATAAATGCATCCTCGATGAGTAACCTCCTGCCTATATGTCAAGGGACTTATACAAGCACAGTGCATGACGGTTAAACGGGTTCGCACAAGCCTAAATAGCCGCGAGATGACTTTTGCCTAAATGGCGTCATTGTTCCGTTAACCTTCTTCACGCTAGTGAGTTACGCCGAGTACAAACCGCCACCTTGACGCCTGAGCCCATCGGGCGAAAGCCTAGTATTAGTCTACGTGACTTTACTAGAGGTGAGTTACCACATTATGCATTAGCCTACGTAGCCGCATAACCCCACCATACCGAGCACGCAAGTGTGTTAACAGTAAGTGAGTAAAACCCCGTACGGAAACTCACGAGCACACTGCAACGGTAGCTCAGATGCACACCATATCGAACAATACACATGAACGGGTTATTCCATTGGACTACACGGTCCGGGAGGGCTCATAGACTACATAGTCGGAGCAGCGTCCCAATCTAGCCTTCCGGCCACTTTGATTCAAGCATACAGAAATATGACGTAATGTCAAGGTCACAAACAAAGCAATCAATCCAATCGTTTATCCAAAACGACGGTGTCCACAGGTTCCATGTATCATACATAATGGCATAACATTTTCAAACATGGATATACTATTCATAGTAGCAATAGGCATTCTATTCAGTACATGACATAATAATTATTAATCAATTGGTAAAGACATAAGTTCCCATACTAATTCATTGATTCACTAAGTGGGGATCCACTACTATTAAATCAAACATTCTGGTTTGGGGACCAATTCTATTAGAAAGTACACATCGCTAGCTTTCCAACGATATAAAGTTTGCGCAATTCCGATACCCGAGCCGAAAGTTACGAATTTCCAAAGTTTGCTGATTTTTCCCCCTGCGCCCAGGGTAATCGGTTACTCTAGGACCAGTAACCGACTACTGGCTTCAAAAATGCCCAGTAACGCCATTTTACACAGGGTAATGGGTTACCCAGGATCCAGTAACCGATTACTTTGATGCAGAATCAATTTTCCGCGTTTTAGGAGCTCTAAAACCAGTCCCAACATCCTATAGTTGATCCCCTATACTTGTATAACAGTCCAAACGAAATTGTAACACATAAACACATTTAGAAACATCAGTAGACAAGGATTATAGCAAAGCAAACAGATTTGGCATCATTGATTCTTAGGTTCATTCACAATCCCTAAGCCCCAAAAGAGAAATCCCTACATGCAAACCCCAAGTCACTATCTAAGGACTCACCTCAATAATCTGAACTTGATGATGATGGAGATGAAGATTCTGACTTGATGATGGAAGAACAGAGATGATTACAACCTTGTTGTTCACACTGGATCATGGTTCTTCATCCTAATTTGCCAAGGCCCTGCACTTGCATGTTGGTGATGGAGCTTGAGTTCTTACTCCATATTTTCTCCCCCTTTCACGTTTTCCTCCTCCCTCTCTATTCCAAATTTTGGTTTTTGCTTCCAATAGAAGAGTAAGATAACATCAAAACAACCCTTAACATGACATTAGATGTAATGACAATACTACCCTTATGAGACTTATTTATCCTCTTTCCTTATAAAAACAAATAAATAAGGTGCTAGTATACTTTTATCTACTAATGTTTTCACCAAAATTAATTAGTGACATCCATTAGTGATAATTATACCGGGTATTACATTACTTCACAAAATATAAGGCATTGAGATGTGTCAAAAGAAGTGTATATTTCAATTAACTAAAGACTTAAATTTAATTCCAACACAATAGGTATAAATTCATCATTGGGTTGACAAATCTCAAAAAATGGCGAATGACAAATAATCAAGAGATCTCAAAATATACCGAACGACGAAAACGATATAATAAATGTAGGATTTTCCGTCCTATTATTGCCACTGAAAAATATTTTAAAAAAATAATATAAGATACCAAACTTTGAAAAACAATCTAATAATTTTAAATAGAAGTTTATTACCTCGACAAATAAGAAGAATGTGCTATAGGTAATTTTTTATGGATGTGTTTGTTTTTATTTTCATGATCATGCAATTATAGAGACTCCTCCATAATAGTTGGGAGTGGTGGCTTCCATTTGTGGTGGTTGTGGGGTTGGGGTTGGGATATGGATTGAGTTGAAGTAGAAATATCAGTGGCTTTGCGGGATTTGCACCCATTAAAAAACACTTAAACATGGTTGGAGTTGAGTTGAGGTTGCTAATTTTCAAGTTAAAGTTAATTATACCCTCTTATATATACTATTGGTTCCATTCAAAATTTATAACTTCTTGTTATAATTTATTTAAATCTGTCCTTAAATATCTCAACAACAATAACGGATTATACGTAAAAAATTCATTTTTAGTTAGACGATAGTTTTATTCAAATTTCAATATTTTAGGATACTTATTTTGCTTTATTTTTTAGGAGATAAATATTAATTACTAATAAATTAATTAATATTTTAAAATATTATTGACTTAAGCTTTAGAACAATTATAATATATTATTTAATATTTTTTCATACTTTACTTTTCATGTTATTTTTTGAAAAATAAGTTACCACAAAAGTAGCTAACTTTACTTGCCTTGTTATTTTTTGAAAAATAAGTTACCACAAAATTAGCAAGAACGTACCATTTGTACCTGAGATTTTGTAAAATTTTGTAACATTATTTTTATTTATTTATTAAATTTATACTAAAATTGAGAAGGACTGATATTTTTCCTTCTCCTTACCATTTCTTCTCGTGTAATGTTCAATTAGGTTTGTAATTATCATAATTAATTAATAAAATTAATTGTCACTTTCCCATAAAATTTGTTGAAATGTGAAATATTATATGTCGTAATGTTCTTTTATTTTATTTTAAGTTATTAAGTTTTATTATAAAATACTAAAATTTTATTAAAATATATAAATTAGTTTTACTTCCACAAAATTTTTTCTTTATATTATTAAATTTAATAAATTTAAGTTAATTGTCACCTTCCCAAAAAATTTGTGGAAATTGAATTATAATATGCGATAATGTTCCTTTATTTTGTTTTGAGCTAATTAATTTTATTTAACAAAATACTAAAATTTATAAATTAATTTTACGTTCACAATATTTTATTTATTTTATTAAATTTAATAAATTTGTGTTAGGTTCATTATAACTTCCCTAAAATATCATACTAAATTATGAGGAATTTTAATATTTCCATAAATGCCATGTTCAAGTAATTAATATTTCGAAGGATTTTTCAGATAACCATTTCATATGTTGATGAAGACCTTCCATTTGAAGAGAGACAAGCATCCCTTGCAGATTACGGTTTTAGATGTAAATGTCCAAACTGCATTGAAGAAGAGCCATAAATAGTGTTACAACCCCATGCAAACATTTATACACAACATAGTCCAATTGTATAAAGAGGCTGAATGCAAGGTTTAACAATGAATTTTATGCATGGAACCAAAATCAATTTTGCAAAGCTTGTATATTTCAATGAGAAGATTAGTTCTAGAAGAAGACCTGCAAAGTGGTAGCAATCACTCCGAGCTCAAATAAATATAGGTAATGAGATTTTTAAAATTAGAGATTACTTTTAGCGTTGATATCATTAAATTTAAATATTTTTGAAGTTGCGATAGTGAGTATAAAATTGTCAAAAAATTCATAAGAATAAGTTTTTGTTCAAGAATTTAGGCTCACAATGTCAACGGAGAATAGTTGGATGACAACTCGATAGCGGTATTTGATTGAAATTGATTTTTGAGGACTTGCAAAAGTACTACCTGCAAACACTCCGACGCTCAAATTATAGTATAAGGGCATGGGATTTTTAAAGTTAGTGAGCGCGTACCTTGAGTATACTAATCTAGAAGAAGACCTACAAAGTGTCTGCAAACACTCACTCTGACGCAAAAGTACCTGCAAACACTCTGACGTTCAAATTAATATTGACAATTAGATATGTACCGTAATTTTTAGTTCGATGGCCAAAATACATGCACTTACTTCATCATTCAAACTAGTATTGACAATGAGATTTTTAAAATTAAAAATATGCATACCTTAAACGATGGTAATTTAAGCTTATATATCTGAAGTTGTGGTATTTGAATTTAGATCCTTAGTAATAGATAGATAATATAATTTTAAGGGTTAAATGGCTTTCACCCCCCTGCAATAGTAGCGAGATTCGGTTTACCCCCCTTTTAAAAAAAAATTTACATTACCCCCTTATAATATTAAAATTGTAAGTCTTTTGCCCCCTAAGAGGGAAAATTACCCCCCTGTAAAATATATTTTTTTGATTTCCCTCCCTAGTTTTTACACGTTTAGGGGGGTGCCCAAATATTACAGGGGGGTAATGCAAATTTTTTTTAAAAGGGGGGTAAACCGAATCTCGCTACTATTACAGAGGATGAAAGCCATTTAACCCTAATTTTAATAATATCTAACTATATATTATGTACCAAATAAGAATATTTTACCGATAAAAATAATATGTTATAAATAGATAGTTAGAACAAAAAAAATCACAATATTAAAATAAGTAAGAGATAAAAATATTAAATATTTCTTGACAAAATAAAAATATCAAATAAATAACCAAATAATATAAAACTATATTAATGCCTCACAAAAACCATTTGATTTTTTGATTAGCACGTTCCCAACTCATAGTAAAGACTAAAAATAACATGGTTTGTTTGAATTTAATTAGCACGTTCCCAACTCATAGTAAAGACTAAAAATTACATGGTTTGTTTGGACTTTCATTTGCTCAATAGATATATACTACAACATTCTAAAGCATCTAGTCCAACATTGTAATACCCCGATTCTCCGACACAAGCTAATTATCATTTAATTGGTTAAGTGATGGTTAGAAGGCACATTGGTATTGGCTTATGTTAATTTACTTAGGATTATTATAAGAACAAGTGGACTAGTTAGAATTTAAGGGATTTGGTTGGATATGAACATAATGGCATTGTTGTGAATAAAGATTAGTTGAAGGGGCAAATTGGACAATAAACATCACTTGCATGAGAACTTAAGGCATTGTTTGGTGTTGGACTTTCTAAATCAGAATTTGTGGAGAAAGAAAGGAAGAATAAATTAAGAGCAAGAGGAGGAAGAAGTTCATATCTCCATTTTCGTATTCCATGGTGCAGCTCCACTAAAAAGGTAATAACTTTCAGCTCGTAACTCCGATTGTAACGATTCTGGTCCCGTTGGAAAGCTAACGAAATTCTCTTCAATTTGCATATAAGGTTCATGCTCATAGCTCGTTTATTGAAGGAGATAATTGCAATTGAAGTTAAGGGGCTGAAGCTGAATGTGTGTTAAAGTGTGATTACGGGTTTGATGAAGATGAAGTGAAACTTTGACTATGGTGGGAGTTCAATGGCAGCAAGAACATGATCTTAACCTCCTTTTTAGCAAGGTGAGTCCTTAGATAGAAACTATGGGGTTTGCATGTTGGGGTTTCTATTTGGGATTTAGGGATTGTGAGTAAACCATGAATCAATGATGCTAACTGTGTTGTTGTGATATAATACTTGCATGCTGATGTTCCTAAATGTATTTATATGATGCAATTTCGTTGGGACTGTTTTGCAAGTGTAGGGAATCAATTATAGGGTGTTTGGAACTGGTTTAGAGCTTTTAAAACGCAGAAAATTGATTCTGCTACAGGGTATTCGGTTACGGGTCTTTGGGTAACCGATTACTCTGTTAAAAATGCAATTTTGGACTGTTTTTAGTGCCAGTAATCGGTTACTGAGTTTGGATAATCGGTTACCCTGGGCGCAGGGGGAAAAATCAGCAAACTTTGGAAATTCGTAACTTTTGCGTCGTAAGTCCGTTTCGCGCAAACTTTATATCGTTGGAAAGCTAGCGACGTGTACTTTCTAATAAAATTGGTCCCCAAACCAGAATGCTAGATTTAATTATATTTGAACCCCACTTAGTGTGTCTTGTCGAGTGAAATTGAATGTTGTTATTCCCCCGAGAATAGTTTCGTTCCGTAAAGGGAACCGGATGTCTCCTTAGTCATGTGAGACTTGTTTAATTGGTATTTAAACATGCTAATGTCATATATGATCATGGATGTGGTAATTTTAATATGTGAATTATGCATGATTAGAATGAATTAATCTCATTGCACTTAATTGCTACATTATGTGTAATACCCTATTGAATTCTTTTTAGAAAAATAGTAATGATGTTGGTTGAGATAGAACTAGATGGCAAAATGGGCATTATGGTTTAGTTAGAGGGCAATTGTGACATTTTGCTCACCATAAACTCTAAGGCTTGTTTGGTCCCTCACTTGTTCCAAAAGCAGATTCTTGGAGAGGGAGAGGAACGAAGGAACGTGAAATAGAAGGAGGGAGAGAGGGACTTGTCATTCTTCAACCTTGCATGCACCAAGAATCATCTTCAAGCTCCGATTTTCACCCCAATCATCTCAGTTTCGACTACTTCTTCCATCTAAAGGTGAGTCCCTAGATAGAAAATGGGGTTTTGATTCGATTTGGGAACTTTTGGGGTTTAAGGGTTTTTGAGAGATTATGCCCAATTTCTTGCTAATAACATGTTTTAATGTTGTTTACCACTTGTTTATACCATGTGTTGGCTGGATATGTACCTATTTCGTGCATGCAGGTGGATTCAAGGGGTTAGAGTACCCCAGGACAGAACTGATGAGTTCTGCATTTTTCTGTTTCTGCTATGAGCCGCTAAGCGGGCTAAGACCGCTAAGCGGTACTGGGCACTTTTCTAGAAATTCGCAGTTCCGCTGAGCGGGCCCAGTCTGCCCGCTGAGCGGAGGATGCTGTTGTGAAGAAAAAATAAATATCGCGAGCCCGCTAAGCGGACGTGAGGCCGCTAAGCGGGAAAACAGTTGTGGTTCGCCACTGGAAAGCCCGCTTACAGGCCGCTAAGCGGCCAGTGCTGGGCAGAATTTTATTTTTCCTCCCCCTGAGGGCAGTTTCTGATTCTAAACGTAACCGGACCCCTCCTTGATTATTATTATGCATATGAACGTCCGGAGAATGGTGTTTTATGACACCCATCACCGATAATCCTATTCATTTTATTTATGTGGAATATTATACATAATGTTGGATAGGTATATTCCATATATCCTTGACTATACAATTGTGTTTGATTCCGAATACTTTTGATGAGATAAGTATGAATCTATATTGATGTCCAATGTTTTGGTTGAACATTCGGATTGGCTTGTGTTATGATATTACACTTGATATGTGTGCGTATGCTTGAATCGGAGTGGCCGGGGGTTAGGTTGGGATATACTTCTTACTATGATGTAAGGTATTATCCTGGACCATGTGGTCCGTGGAATAGTCCGATGTTATGATCAGAGGTCGCGCACCTGAGCTACCGTGGTAGTGTTCTCGTGAGTGCCGTGAGGGGCCTATACTCATTGACGATGACACTTTTGTGCGCACGGTATGGTGGGGCTATGTAGCCATGTAGGCTATTACATAGTGATTGTAACTCACCTCTAGTAAAGTCATGTAGACTAATACTAGGCTTTCGCCCGGTGGGACCATGCGTCAAGGTGGCGGTTTGTACTCGGTGTAACCCACTAGCGTGAAGGAGGTTAACGGGATAATGACGCCAATTAGGCCAGGTCATGGTACGGCCATTTAGGCTTGTGGACTCGTTTAACCCTCTTGCAGTGAGCTTGTACAAGTCCCTTGACACTAGGCATGGGTGGACTCATCGAGGGTGCGTTCATTCCATAATCTAGCCGAGGTTTATTACACTTCTTGATTCCCCGCATAAGGATACGGGTTTTGCATACTTGTTGTGATATATTTGTGTGTTTGTATGTGATGAGTCCAATGGTGGATAAATCATTTGGTTGCTCAGTATTTGTACCGGATGTGAGGATTACCCGAATCCATGGCGGATTCGTTTGTTTTGCATGTACCCTTTAGATCCGAGTGGACTAATAGGATAGGCGGGCTCACTGAGATTTAGTAATCTCATCCCATTCCAATTCTATCTTTTTCAGGTGGTTCAAGGCAAGATCGTGGCAAAGGCAAGGCGGATTAGTCCTTTGGCGTTGATGCTAGATATTATCTTTTGTTCGCATTTTATGCTTTTGTAGTACTTTATTGGATATTGTACTATTTTGGATGTATTATCATTTTGGCCATGATACATTCGGCTCTTGTACCTCGTGCTTGTGATGTTTTTATTACTATCTTTTCGCTGCGACATTATGTAATCATTGTCTTTATGAACCATATATAATACTTTATGCATATTATTCTAGACAAATATGTGTAGGGTGTTACAGTTGGTATCAGAGCAGGTCGATTCTCGGCTTTGCTAAAGACACATCATAATGCAGCACAATTCTGCCTCATATGTGTATAGCCGGCATGATTCCGTGTGTCTTACCTATGGCATTGAGCCTGATCAACTTAATTCCGTGTGTAGGACAGACAGGGAGATGGCTGAGCAGCGCAGAGGTCCCGGAAGGCCGAGAACTAGGAATGTGGAAACCGAGCAAGCAGCTGGGAATGCAGGCGTACCTTGGCAGCAGATAATGCAACAGATGCAACAGCAGAATCAGATGATGATGCAAATGATGCAGGGTATGCAAGGACAACAACCTCCTGCTCCGGTTCCTGTTCCCCAAGCTCCAGCAGGACCAGATTTTCGTGCTTTCTTCAGAATGGATCCCCCAGAGTTTGCAGGTGGCTTAGACCCAGTAATAGCTCATGACTGGTTGGCTAGTATGGAGAGGATATTCCAGGCAATCCAGTGTAACGAAGAAGAGAAGGTGATCTTTGCTACCCAGAAGATGAAAGGACCAGCTCTTAGGTGGTGGAATACTGCATCTACCTATTTCACTACTCAGGAGATCCCTAAAGACTGGCATCATTTCAAGGCGGCATTTCTGGAGAAGTATTTCCCTAATAGTGTTCGAACCCAAAGAGAAAGAGAATTCCAGAATTTCAAGCAAGACAACTTGTCTGTTTCCGAGTATGCTGAAAGGTTTGAAGATATGGCTGATTACTCACGACAGGCTGTTTATGCTCCTGATGAGTTATGGAAGATTGATCAATTCTTGATGGGTTTGAGGGCCGACATTGCTCATAGTGTGTCCCAGAGGGAGTTTACTACTTATGCTGAATGTTTGAGGCAATGTTATGTGGCAGAGAACAGCCTAAAGAGGGTGCAAGAGGAGAGGAACCAGAACAGGACTAACTACAGGGAACAAGGGAAATCTGCTCAACACCTGAAGCCCCGTGGTTTTCCACCAAAGAAGAAGCAAGGATATGGCGACCAATCGGCCCAACCTCCTTATTGTCACAAGTGCAAGAAGAAACATGCTGGGGAGTGTGAACCTACTCCAATTACTTGTTTCAGATGTGGCGAGCCGGGTCACAAATCCCCGTTTTGTCCAAAGAAGAAAGATCAGGAGAAGACTACAGGTCGTGTTTATACCTTAGATGCAAGAAAGGCCAAAGGAAACAACAATCTCATCGCAGGTACTTGTTATGTAAACAATCAACCCTTATGTGTGTTAGTTGATTGCGGAGCTACGCATTCCTTTATCTCTACCGAGTGTGCTTACCGACTTGGCTTGGAAGTTACTCCCTTACCCGACCCTATGGTCATTTCTTCAGCCACGGACGATACAGTGGAAGCTCGACTGATTTGTAAGGATTGTTCAGTATCTTTTAATGGTCGTGACTTTCCGATTGATCTAACTTGTTTACCTCTTAAGAGACTCGATGTCATTCTTGGGATGGATTGGTTGTCTCCTAATTCGGTGTATATTGGTTGCAAGGAAAAAGCCATATTCATTCCTGCTAAAGAAACATCCTCCGACGATGCAATTACCAAGTTGATTGAAGGTACGATCAGCGCGGTCAATTATCTCTTTTCACAAGAAAGATCTTTTCTTTTGATTCTTTCCGAAGAACCCTCCGTGAGGGTGGTATTGTCGGAAATACCTGTAGTGTGCGAATATCCTGATGTCTTTCCTGAGGATATCACTTCTCTTCCTCCGGAAAGGGAAGCGGAATTCTCAATTGATCTTATTCCTGGCACTGCCCCAGTTTCTATCACTCCATATAGGATGTTTCCTATTGAACTCAGAGAACTGAAGAGCCAGCTGGAAGAACTTCTAGCTAAGCATTTTATTCGGCCCAGTGTTTCTCCATGGGGAGCTCCTGTTCTATTGGTGAAAAAGAAGGATGGGAGTATGCGTTTGTGCATCGACTATCGTCAGCTGAATAAGGTCACTATAAAGAACAAATACCCCTTACCGCGGATTGATGACCTCCTAGATCAGTTGAAAGGAGCCAGTGTGTTCTCGAAGATTGATCTCAGGTCAGGATATCATCAGATTCGGGTTAAGAGCTCAGATATACCTAAGACTGCATTCAGGACTCGGTATGGTCATTACGAGTTTTTAGTTATGCCTTTTGGTGTGACTAATGCTCCGGCGGTTTTCATGGATTATATGAATCGAATTTTTCAACCGTACCTGGATCAGTTTGTAGTGATCTTCATTGATGACATCTTAGTGTACTCACGTTCTCCGGAAGAACACGTCGAGCATTTGCGGATTGTGTTGTCTACTCTTCGAGAGAAGCAATTGTATGCCAAGTTCAGTAAGTGTGAGTTTTGGTTATCCGAAGTAAGTTTCCTTGGTCACGTCATCTCAGGAGGAGGCGTGGCAGTGGATCCTTCTAAAGTAGAAGCGGTGGTGAATTGGGATCGACCGAAGAGTGTGACAGAAGTCAGAAGTTTCCTGGGTTTGGCAGGTTATTACCGGAGATTTATCATGGGATTCGCTAAATTAGCGTTACCATTGACAAGACTTACCCGGAAGGAGGTTGCATTTGAGTGGGACTCCGAATGTGAGGAGAGTTTTCAGAAACTTAAGAAGAAGTTGACTACTGCACCTGTACTAGTGATTCCAGACCCAGACCGATCTTACGAAGTGTTCTATGATGCTTCTAAGAGAGGTTTAGGCGGAGTATTGATGCAAGACGGTAAAGTCGTGGCTTATGCGTCTCGACAGTTGAAATCTCATGAAGAGAATTACCCTACTCATGACCTTGAGCTTGCGGCAATAGTCTTTGCACTCAAGGTATGGCGTCACTACTTGTATGGAGTTCACTTTGAGATGTTCAGTGATCATAAGAGCTTGAAGTACCTCTTCGATCAGAAGGAGTTGAACATGCGACAAAGGAGATGGATGGAGTACCTTAAAGATTTCGACTTTGAACTGAAATACCATCCAGGGAAGGCTAATAAAGTAGCGGATGCCTTAAGCAGGAAGGAATTTCGGATTGCAGAGTTAATGATGTTAGAACATGGATTATTAGAGGAGTTTCGGAACCTCAACCTCCAGTTCGATTGGACACCCAATGGTGTACTAATTAGTAACTTGAGTATTCAGAACGAACTGCGAGAGAGAGTTCGAGTGACTCAAGACTATGACGAGCAATTACAAGCAAGTGAGAACTTACCCGACATCACTAGAGCACCTGACGGAATCCTTTTGTTTAAGGGCAGAATGTGTATACCGGATGATGATGAACTGAAACGCTTAATTCTCGATGAGGCGCACAAGAGTAGATATTCTATTCATCCTGGATCGACAAAAATGTATCAAGATTTGAAGAAAGACTTTTGGTGGTCAGGAATGAAGAAGGAGATTGCAGAATATGTGGCACGGTGTCCTATCTGCCAACAGGTTAAGATTGAACATCAGCGACCAGGCGGGATGTTACAACCATTAGAGATACCGGTGTGGAAGTGGGATTCTATCTCTATGGACTTCATTGTGGGATTACCTCGTGCTCGAGGCGGATATGACTCCATATGGGTAATAGTGGATAGATTGACTAAGTCTGCTCACTTTTTGCCTGTAAAGACGACCCATAAGGTGATACATCTCGCGAAACTTTTCATAGCAGAGATTGTGCGGTTACATGGTGTGCCATCCAGTATAGTGTCTGATCGAGATCCAAAGTTCACTTCGAGATTCTGGAAGGCATTCCATAAGGAAATGGGGACTAGACTGGATATGAGTACTTCCAACCATCCTCAAACTGACGGGCAAACAGAAAGAACCATTCAGACGATAGAAGATATGTTAAGAGCTTGTATTCTGGAAGAAGGTGGGAGTTGGAAGGATCATTTACCCTTGGCAGAGTTCGCATATAATAACAGTTACCATGCCAGTTTGGGTATGGCTCCCTATGAAGCTCTATATGGGAGAAGGTGTCGATCTCCTGTGTGTTGGGCTGAAGTGGGAGAAAAGAGTATTCTTGGACCGGAGATTATACAAGAGACTACTGAGAAGGTCAAAGTGATTCAAGATAACCTTAAGAGAGCTCAAGACCGACAGAAAAGTTATGCGGACAAGCGAAGGAGGCCTTTGGAATTCGATGTTGGGGACCATGTGTATTTGAAGGTCACCCCGAGATTGAGGTTGGGAGGACCGTTCAGAACGCGTAAGCTTAGTCCGAGATATGTGGGACCCTATCAGATTTTGAGTCGGGTAGGCGAAGTGGCGTATCAGTTAGCATTGCCACCTTCGTTATCCGGTCTGCATGATGTGTTCCATGTGTCTCAACTCCGAAGGTTCGTGCCTGACACTTTTCACCCCATCCTCCCAGATTCTGTTGAAGTAGAGCCAGATCTCTCCTATGATCCCCAACCTTGCGGTATTTTGGAGCATGCTAGCAAGTCCCTAAGGAACAAAGAGATACCTCTCGTGAAAGTATTGTGGGACGAAGCGCGTCCTGAGGAAGCTACGTGGGAGCTTGAGTCAGAAATGCGTGAATCCTATCCTCATTTGTTCTGGTAAGTTTTCGAATTCGAGGACGAATTCTAATTAAGGGGGGGAGAATGTAATACCCTATTTAATTCTTTTTAGAAAAATAGTAATGATGTTGGTTGAGATAGAACTAGATGGCAAAATGGGCATTATGGTTTAGTTAGAGGGCAATTGTGACATTTTGCTCACCATAAACTCTAAGGCTTGTTTGGTCCCTCACTTGTTCCAAAAGCAGATTCTTGGAGAGGGAGAGGAAGGAAGGAACGTGAAATAGAAGGAGGGAGAGAGGGACTTGTCATTCTTCAACCTTGCATGCACCAAGAATCATCTTCAAGCTCCGATTTTCACCCCAATCATCTCAGTTTCGACTACTTCTTCCATCTAAAGGTGAGTCCCTAGATAGAAAATGGGGTTTTGATTCGATTTGGGAACTTTTGGGGTTTAAGGGTTTTTGAGAGATTATGCCCAATTTCTTGCTAATAACATGTTTTAATGTTGTTTACCACTTGTTTATACCATGTGTTGGCTGGATATGTACCTATTTCGTGCATGCAGGTGGATTCAAGGGGTTAGAGTACCCCAGGACAGAACTGATGAGTTCTGCATTTTTCTGTTTCTGCTATGAGCCGCTAAGCGGGCTAAGACCGCTAAGCGGTACTGGGCACTTTTCCAGAAATTCGCAGTTCCGCTGAGCGGGCCCAGTCTGCCCGCTGAGCGGAGGATGCTGTTGTGAAGAAAAAATAAATATCGCGAGCCCGCTAAGCGGACGTGAGGCCGCTAAGCGGGAAAACAGTTGTGGTTCGCCACTGGAAAGCCCGCTTACAGGCCGCTAAGCGGCCAGTGCTGGGCAGAATTTTATTTTTCCTCCCCCTGAGGGCAGTTTCTGATTCTAAACGTAACCGGACCCCTCCTTGATTATTATTATGCATATGAACGTCCAGAGAATGGTGTTTTATGACACCCATCACCGATAATCCTATTCATTTTATTTATGTGGAATATTATACATAATGTTGGATAGGTATATTCCATAAATCCTTGACTATACAATTGTGTTTGATTCCGAATACTTTTGATGAGATAAGTATGAATCTATATTGATGTCCAATGTTTTGGTTGAACATTCGGATTGGCTTGTGTTATGATATTACACTTGATATGTGTGCGTATGCTTGAATCGGAGTGGCCGGGGGTTAGGTTGGGATATACTTCTTACTATGATGTAAGGTATTATCCTGGACCATGTGGTCCGTGGAATAGTCCGATGTTATGATCAGAGGTCGCGCACCTGAGCTACCGTGGTAGTGTTCTCGTGAGTGCCGTGAGGGGCCTATACTCATTGACGATGACACTTTTGTGGGCACGGTATGGTGGGGCTATGTAGCCATGTAGGCTATTACATAGTGATTGTAACTCACCTCTAGTAAAGTCATGTAGACTAATACTAGGCTTTCGCCCGGTGGGACCATGCGTCAAGGTGGCGGTTTGTACTCGGTGTAACCCACTAGCGTGAAGGAGGTTAACGGGATAATGACGCCAATTAGGCCAGGTCATGGTACGGCCATTTAGGCTTGTGGACTCGTTTAACCCTCTTGCAGTGAGCTTGTACAAGTCCCTTGACACTAGGCATGGGTGGACTCATCGAGGGTGCGTTCATTCCATAATCTAGCCGAGGTTTATTACACTTCTTGATTCCCCGCATAAGGATACGGGTTTTGCATACTTGTTGTGATATATTTGTGTGTTTGTATGTGATGAGTCCAATGGTGGATAAATCATTTGGTTGCTCCGTATTTGTACCGGATGTGAGGATTACCCGAATCCATGGCGGATTCGTTTGTTTTGCATGTACCCTTTAGATCCGAGTGGACTAATAGGATAGGCGGGCTCACTGAGATTTAGTAATCTCATCCCATTCCAATTCTATCTTTTTCAGGTGGTTCAAGGCAAGATCGTGGCAAAGGCAAGGCGGATTAGTCCTTTGGCGTTGATGCTAGATATTATCTTTTGTTCGCATTTTATGCTTTTGTAGTACTTTATTGGATATTGTACTATTTTGGATGTATTATCATTTTGGCCATGATACATTCGGCTCTTGTACCTCGTGCTTGTGATGTTTTTATTACTATCTTTCCGCTGCGACATTATGTAATCATTGTCTTTATGAACCATATATAATACTTTATGCATATTATTCTAGACAAATATGTGTAGGGTGTTACATTATGTTTACATGTGAATGTTATATTGTGATGAGACATGAATATATTGTTGATGCCCATTGTTTCGGTTAAACAATTGGGATTGTGTGCTTGTGTGATTCGCGATTGATGTGTGTGTATGCTTGAATCGAAACGGGCCGGGGGCTAGGTTGCGTTATGTCCCGGGCTTTGTGATCAATGGGACAGCCCCGATCATGTGATCTTGGGCTCACACCTGAGCTACCGTTGCAGTGTGCTTTTGAGGGTCTTGAGGCATTTTCCACTTGGCATTAACACACTTGCGTGCTCGGTATGGTGGCGTTGTGCGGCCAAGTAGGCCTACGCATGACAGGTAAACCATCTCTAGTGGTGCCATGTAGGCTACATCACTAGGCTTTCGCCCGATGGACCCATGTGTCAAGATGGCGTATTGTACTCAGCGTTAACACATGTGCGTGAAGATGGTTAATGGGGCAATGACGCCAATTAGGCTAAGGTCATCTCGCGGCCATTTAGGCTTGTGCGAACCCGTCTAATCATCTTGTGGTGTGCTTGTACAAGTCTCTTGATAATAGGCATGGGCGTGATTCATCGAGGGTGTGTTTTTATAACCTAGTCGAGGCATTAACGCGTTTTTGGATTCCCCGTATTGGATGCGGGTTTTGCATACTTGGTTGCTTATATAATTGAATATCTACATTAATCGTCCAATGGTGGATGATTCCTTGTTTTCTCCGTACTTGTACCGGATGTGAGGATGAACCCCGGATCAGTGGTGGATTCGGTTTTAATGCATGTACCCTGTAGATCCGAGTGGACCCATAGGATAGGAGGACTCACTGAGATTTAGTAATCTCATCCCAATCAACTTATATTTTTTCAGGTGCAGTTTTGTAGCGTTTGGTCAGTAGCAGGTTTGGACTAAAGACTTGGAAGTAGTGATGGCTCGGAGACCTCGTCAGATCTCATCTTCCGCTGTGCAGATCCATTGAAGACACATGTTTTGTTATTCTTATTAGGATCTCATGTTGTACTCAATAGGGATCTCTCTATAACTATAGCTTTTGTATGTACTCAATATCAATTTTTAACGTTTCATGCATAATATACTAGTCAGTTATGTATGGGGTGTTACAAACATTTTGTATTCCATGATAATGAACACTAAATAGATGCACTAACTTACAAAAATATTTTACCTTTAATGGTAAAAAGTACATTTTCACAAATAATAACTTGAAATTCATAAAATTAAAAAACATAAATTAAAAAGTTATTATAAATTCAGATTAGCACCATTCAAGTTTAAAAACATTAAATAACTTATGTTTTTAAATGTGGTAACATCTCCGAACTAAAAATATTAATGCAATTTTTTTTAATCTAAAACACAAACAAATATAATTTTCTCATAAGATTATTTATATATAAAATTTACCCTCAGGAACATACTATAGTCGGATAATATTTGTAAATGCAAGCTTCTCAAGCATAGTGTGTTTTGATGAAGACAATATGGACATCAAGCTTTTATAAAGGATGTGCAAAAAGAATTTCAAGTATCAAGCAAAAATACATCATTTCAAAGTCTTGAAGAAATTGTGAAGATTCAAGAATCAAGCTAAAATGTCAAAGGTATAAACAATACTCACTTTGACATATAATTGTTCAGAAATATATTTTCATGCATATCATAAACATACTACAAAGTGTCATCCCTCAAAAGAACTTTTAAAACCTTTTTCAAAGTTAAATTTCAAAATAAAGGTTTTAGGAACCGGGTTGTCCCTATGGGGGAACCGGTTCCCAGCATTCTCAGTTTTTCAGTTCTCTGTGTTTTACTATGGGGAACCGGGTTGTCCCTAGGTGGGAACCGGTTCCTCAGTTCAAAATTTGAAATTTTCTGCTGTAACGTTCAGCAGGAACCGGGTTGTCCCAGGTAGGAACCGGTTCCTACTGAACCAGTGTGTTTTTTCATTGCATGATCTTATTCAAACGAATCCATTTTCTTACCACTTGATCATTGCATTGTTTCATGAAAAAATAACCATTCAAAGAGGTGTTTGACACATTATAAATACTACATATTTCAGAATCATTATTCACCTTCTTCATTAACAATTCATAAACCATATATTCTTCATCTTTCAATATTTCCAAGTGTTCATCAAATCTTATTTTCAAGTGAAACTTTCTATACACATTTTCATTGAGAAATCCATTCAAAGTTTCATGCATACATTGTGAACACTTATATTCATTTTGAGAATTGTTCATTTGAAGAAGAAGATCAATCCAAGATTGATAGTGCTATACAAACTTCATCTAAATCTCTTGTAAAAATTCAAAGAAAATTATCTCCTTACTATCCAGGATTGTTGGAAGTAAGTGGTGTGTTTGAAGAGGATTGTTCTTCATTCACATTAGTGTTGATTGATCTTAAAGGTGTTAAGAACCTTTGATCACCCTATAGGTTAGATAGTAGGCATAGGCTTGTACAATAATTCTAACTATAGTGAAATCTCTTTCGTGTTTGAAAGGGGACTGGAGTACTCTCGGATTGTGAGGGGAACCAGTATATATCGTTGCGTTCTTTACTTTTCCGCACTTTATCGCTTTCATCACCATTACCAAAGAAAAGAAAAGAACCTTACAAAAACCTTCAAACACTTAACCAAAAATTATTAGAAGTATTCTCATAAAACCGATTAAATTTTTGAAAACCTAATTCACCCCCCCTCTTAGGCGCACTCTTATACTTACATTTGGCATCAGAGCAAGTTATAGGTAACTTGTTCCTAAAGATCCAGAATGGCTTCCGCAAATCAAAGACCGGTTTTCAAAGATGGTGGTTCTAACAACAAGCCTCCATTGTTTTGTGGTGAATATTTTGACTTTTGGAAAATCCAAATGAAGGCTCATCTAGAAGCACAAGGAGAAGAAGTTTGGGAGGCTGTCCTACAAGGTCCTCATGTTCCTACAACGGTCGTTAATGGTGTTGGATCGGAGAAACCTAAAGCATCATGGGATGATAATGATAGAAAAAGGGTTCTTGCTGACAAAAAGGCGATCAGTCTTCTTCATGGTGCTCTTAGTATGGATGAATTCTTCCGAGTATCAACATGTACAACATCAAAGGAAATTTGGGATACTCTTGTAGAAACTCATGAAGGTACCGCTGAAGTTAAAAGATCAAGGTTGAATACTTTAAGCCAAGAGTACGAACTGTTTAGAATGAAGCCCGGAGAAACTATTCTCGATTTGCAAAAACGATTCGTACATTTGACAAATCACTTGAAGGCACTTGGTAAGACTCTTACTACCGAAGAACTTAATCTTAAAGTGCTCAGATCTTTGACAAGGGAGTGGCAACCAAAAGTGACGGCGATATCCGAAAAGAAGAATTTATCAAGACTTACTTCCGCAACACTATTTGGAAAACTTCAAGAATATGAGACAGAACTTGGAAGATTGGAAAAGCATGAGAACTTAGAGAAGAAATCCAAAGGCATTGCATTAAAAGTAGATTCAAAAGAAAGCAAAATGAAAGATACATCGGATGAAGATGAAAACTTCTTGCTTCTTGTAAAAAGGTTAGGCAAATTTTTTGGTAATAAAAATAATATTGATAATACTAACTATGTCAAAAGAAAGAAATTCTCAAAGCATAAAGATAAAGAAGCATCCACTTCATCACAAGAAGTTACATGCTATGAATGTGGGAAACAAGGACACATAAAGCCGGAATGTCCAAAGCTTTCGAAGAAGAATGGATTCAAAGGCAAAAGGGAGTTCAAAAATAAAAAGGCCTACATAGCATGGGAAGATAATGAAGTAAGTTCCTCATCGGACTCCGATAGTGACGAAAGTGCAAACCTAGCACTAATGGCATCACACCACTCCGACGATGAAGAAGGCGAGGTTAGTTATGATGATTCTCTTTTTGATAATGGTGCACAAGGTGCAATTGATGAATTATTAAAAGAATGCAAAATTCTCTATAAAACTATCTCATCTCAAAAGAAAATAATATCATATTTAGAAGAGAAAGTTAAGATAATTGAAGTAGAACATAAAGATGACAAAGAAAAAATGATTAGTGTTCAAGAAGATAATGTTGCATGCAAGAATTGTGAATCACTTTCCTTCCAAATTGTCCAATTAAAACGTGTTTTAGAAAGATATGAAAAAGGGCAAATTGGATTGGAAAATGTTCTTAGCACACAAAGATACTCCAATGATAAGAGCGGACTTGGTTTCTCTAAATTTGATAAACCAAGATCCAACAAGACTATCTTTGTCAAGGCTAGTAACCAACCAATTCAAGAGAAAGTGATCAAGCCTAAAGTAATGCAACATTATCCTAAAAGGAAGAACTTTGTTAAGAAGAAATCTTATCCTCCTAGATATAGAAGTAACTTTGAACCTACTTGTTTTTATTGTGGTATTATTGGTCACACACCAAATGCTTGTTATGTAAGGAACTTTAGTGTTCCTAGTGGACATTATGTATGGGTGAAGAAAGGAACTAACTATGATGGACCTAAAGCCACTTGGGTACCTAATAAAACTTAATTTGTTTTGTAGGCATGCTTGAAGACCACTTCAAACCTATGGTATCTAGATAGTGGTTGTTCAAAGCATATGACGGGTGACTTAAACCAATTTTCAGATCTAAGGTTAAAGGCCAAGGGTTTTGTCACTTATGGAGACAACAATAAGGGAAGAATTCTTGGCAAAGGCAAAGTTGGTGCACCACCTTTCACATCCATTGAAGATGTTCTTTATGTTGAAGGACTAAAGCATAATCTTCTAAGCATTAGCCAACTTTGTGACAAAGGCTTCAAGATCAAATTCACTAAGGAAGAATGCTTGATCATCGATGAAGTCACCAATGAGGTAAAACTCAAAGGTACAAGAATTAATAACATTTTTATGATTTCTTTAAATGATTTATCTTTGAAAGTAAAATGTCTTTTGGTAAACAATAATGAATCATGGTTATGGCATAAAAGAGCAGCCCATATTCATATGGATCATTTAAATAAGTTAACCAAACATGATCTTGTTATTGGCTTACCTAAGATAAAGTTTGTCAAAGATAAACTATGTGATGCATGTCAAAAGGGAAAGCAAACCAAATCATCTTTTAAACCAAAGAATGTGGTGACTACAACAAGACCACTTCAATTGTTGCATATGGATCTATTTGGTCCATCAAGGACAAGAAGCTTCGGAGGTAATGTATACGCTTTAGTTATTGTTGATGATTATTCTAGATATTCTTGGACTTTGTTTCTTGTGCAGAAAAGTGATGCTTTTAGAGCCTTTAAGAAGTATGCAAAACAAATCCAAAATGAAAAATCATTAAAGATTGTATCCATAAGAAGTGATCATGGTGGAGAGTTTCAAAATGCATCGTTTGAAGAATTTTGTGAAGAACATGGTATCTCTCATAATTTTTTAGCACCAAGAACTCCACAACAAAATGGAGTAGTCGAAAGGAAAAATAGGTTTCTAGTGGAACTTGCAAGAACAATGCTTAGTGATGCAAATCTTCCTAAATATTTTTGGGCGGATGCGGTTAGTACGGCATGTTATGTTGGAAATCGAGTAATCATTAGACCTATCTTAAAGAAGACTCCATATGAACTCTTCAAAGGAAGAAAGCCAAACATTGCTCACTTTCACATTTTTGGATGCAAGTGCTTTGTTCTAAACAATGACAAAGACAATCTTGGTAAGTTTGATGAGAAATCCGACGAAGTTGTTTGTGATGATGATGATCCTTTAGATTTACCCCCGGAAGAACCTTCAAATGATACAATTGTGAAGGCACCGGAAGAACATTCAAATGATACAATTGTGAAGGCACCGGAAGTACAACAAGAAAGTGTTCAACAAGAAAGTGTACAACAAGAATCAAACACCAATGATCTACCAAAAGAATGGAGAACTCATAGAGATCATCCTATTGATAAAGTTATTGGAGATATTAGTCAAGGAGTTGCAACAAGATTAAATCTCAAAGATGCTTGCTTACACATGGCTTTCGTTTCTCAAATTGAACCTTCCAAAGTTGATGAAGCCTTAGGAGACGATCAATGGATAAATGCAATGCAAGAAGAATTAAATCAATTCGAGAGAAATCAAGTTTGGGAACTTGTTCCTAGACCAAGTAATAAACATATCATAGGTACTCGATGGGTGTTTAAGAACAAACTTGATGAGAATGGTATAATTGTTCGAAACAAAGCAAGATTGGTGGCCCAAGGTTACAATCAAGAAGAAGGAATCGACTTTGAAGAAACATTTGCTCCGGTTGCAAGGTTAGAAGCTATTCGTCTTTTACTTGCTTATGCATGTTCATTAAATTTTCAGCTTTATCAAATGGACGTCAAGAGCGCATTCCTGAATGGCTACATCAATGAAGAAGTCTATGTCAAACAACCCCCGGGATTTGAAGACTTCAAGAATCCTACACATGTCTTTAAGTTGAGAAAGGCTCTTTATGGCTTAAAGCAAGCACCAAGAGCATGGTATGATAGACTTAGCAATTTTTTGTGTGAAAAGGGTTTCGAAAAGGGTAAGGTTGATAAAACTTTGTTCATTAAGAAAATCAAGAGTAACACTTTATTGGTTCAAGTCTATGTTGATGATATCATTTTTGGATCGACTAACAAAGAAATGTGTGAGGAATTCTCATTGATAATGCAAGGAGAATTCGAGATGTCTATGATGGGAAAGATGAACTACTTTCTTGGACTACAAATTAAGCAACTCAAAGATGGAATCTTTATCAATCAATCCAAATATTGTAAAGAATTATTGAAGAAGTTTGATATGGATAATTGTAAAGCAATGAATACTCCAATGGGCTCCGGTACATATGTTGATCAAGATGAATCCGGTACTCCAATTGATATTACTAAGTATCGAGGTATGATTGGTTCTTTATTATATTTGACGGCAAGCCGTCCTGACATAATGTTTAGTGTTTGTCTTTGTGCTCGCTTCCAAGCAAATCCAAAGGAATCACATCTTATGGCGGTTAAAAGGATCATGAAGTATCTCAAAGGAACGACCAATGTTGGCTTATGGTATCCAAAAGGTAGTGTTTGCAATTTAATTGGTTATTCTGACGCGGATTATGCAGGATGTAAAATTGATCGTAAAAGCACAAGTGGTACTTGTCACATTCTTGGAAATGCATTAGTATCATGGGCTTGTAAAAAGCAAGCATGTGTTGCTCTTAGTACGGCCGAAGCAGAATACATAGCAGCGGGTAGTTGTTGTGCACAAATTCTTTGGCTTAAGCAACAACTTCGTGACTACGGACTTGATCTCGGATGTATTCCTCTTCGATGCGACAATACAAGTGCTATAAACATTACAAAGAATCCGGTCATGCATTCAAGAACCAAACACATAGACATTCGACATCATTTTCTTCGCGATCATGTGCTTAAAGGAGATGTTGAAGTCACTTTTGTAGATACTCATAATCAACTTGCGGATATCTTCACCAAGCCTCTCCCAAAAGAACCGTTTTACAAAATTCGACGAGAGCTTGGAATTTTAGACGAAGGTGATGTTTAAAATTTATTCGTCATTTTCATACATCAAAGGTACACGTTTCTAACATTTTATAAGTTAAAAGTGCTTTATAAATGTTCATTCATTATGACTTGGTAATTATGTATGATATGTATGCTTTATTTTTCATAAAATAAAAGTTTTTGGAAATTTTCAGTCCAGGAACCGGTTCCCGTGTGGGACGAACCGGTTCCCCATAGTAATTTCCAGAAGCGTTGTTTTCTTTGTGTCTCAGGAACCGGTTCCCATGTAGGGACGAACCGGTTCCCACGTACATTTTCCAGATTTTCACTTATCTTGTTTGGCTGTACGTAAAGGTATGTGTGGATGATATTGTTTTTATTTTCTTTATTTTACTTCAATATACATTATATCACTTCACACCACACATTCACACTCATTTACTCATATTCACTCTCATTCAACATTCATCTTCATCTTCTTCAAACCTTCCACCTCCATTGTCAACCAAATTAAAAGCTCCACTATCTCACCATAACTCTCAAAATTAAAACACCCACTACCTCAAAACTCTATATAATCCTCCATTCTTACACATATCTCACTCAAATTCTCCTCCACTCACCAAATCCGAAAATCCCAACTTAAACCCTAACTCTCAACTTCTTTCAACAATGGCACCCAAAGTTTCAAGAAGTGCGAAGGGAAAGAATAAGATTGGAGAGACAAGTGAAGAACCTCAAGAGATCCAACCAACGGTCAAAAGTCGGAGACTCACATTCAACATTCGGAGTCGAAAACTCCTTGCGGCAAAATACGGTAAACTCCCCGATTTCCCTAATCACATCTTCAATTTTCCGGCTAGACTAGCTACTGCAGGGGTCGCTAATTTTGTGCTTGACCATGGTGATTATTATCCGGATTTGGTTAGAGAGTTTTATCATAATCTTAGGATAGTGACCGATGAATTTGATGATTTCACATTATTGTCAAAAGTTTCAAATAAAGATATATGCTTAGATGTTGAGGAATTTGGAAGAGTGTTAGGAATTCCATCTCAAGGTTTAGTGCTCCTTCAAGGTAACATCCCGGAGGATTGGCAACCGTATAGTAAGATTGATGTTTTTGTGGATATGTGCCGACTAACTCAACGCGACACAGTTCGCCAACAGCTTGCTATCAAGTTTAACATGTTCGGTTCAAGCTTATCGGTGAGTGATAGGATGCTCCATCTTATCATTGCTTATGTTTTATTTCCAAAGAATTCTAACCATTCCAGGGTCAATGAGTTCGAGTTGATGGTTTTGCTTGCTCTAAGACGTGGCATTGAAGTCAATTGGGCTCTTTCAATTATGCGCCACATGCAGCTTATGGCTTCCCTTAAAGGAGGCTTACCTTATGCAAGGGCCATCTCTCATATTGTTCGGAATGCTGGTGTTCTCCTCCAAAGGGAACCAAAGAAAAATATGGATGAACAAGAGTGTGCTATCACCACCGCTACCGCTCTTAAAAATACAGGAATAGTTACGGATCGTGAAGGTAGATTCGTTTACAAAGTTGATTTTGAGCCAACCGTGCCACAAGTTCCTCAACCTCCCGAAGGTGGATACACAATGGATATGATGTTTGCCAAGCTTTGTTCTATTCAAACATCTATTGATAACAACAAGCGGGAGAATAACTATGAGCATAACCTTATGAGAAGACAAATGCGGGAAATTCAACGGACTCAAAGGCGTATCTTGGCTCATTATGAGGGAGAGGAAGGAAGTGAAGAAGAAGATGAACAAGAGGATGATGATGAAGAGCAAATGGATGAAAGTGACTAAATTATGTGCTTTAATTTCTATGTTATGTTTTCTTTCTATTATTAGTTTTTATTTTTTCTAGACATTGTTCCATTTATGTTCCGTGATGTTTAGGACTATTTGTGTTTGTGTTGTAATTGTGAAAAAAAAACTACGTTTCGTATCGTTTAAATCATGTTATGTTTGGAGTATTTCATTTTGTGTTATCTTTGTGGTATTTCACATTGTGTTATATTTCATATACTTTTTTCTCTTTTTCCCCATCCTTTTTGATAATAACAAAGGGGGAGAAGTTTTGTTGTTGTTTTGTTTCAAAGAAAAATGCAGGCCATTGTTAAAATTATCAAATGAAACTCATCACCATAAATCAAGGAATCATGGATTTAGGGGGAGTCTCTAACATAGGGGGAGCCTTGCATTGTTCAACATAATTTCAATAGCACAAAACAACTCTTTCAAAACATTTTCAAGACTTGGTTGTCATCATCAAAAAGGGGGAGAATGTAAATGCAAGCTTCTCAAGCATAGTGTGTTTTGATGAAGACAATATGGACATCAAGCTTTTATAAAGGATGTGCAAAAAGAATTTCAAGTATCAAGCAAAAATACATCATTTCAAAGTCTTGAAGAAATTGTGAAGATTCAAGAATCAAGCTAAAATGTCAAAGGTATAAACAATACTCACTTTGACATATAATTGTTCAGAAATATATTTTCATGCATATCATAAACATACTACAAAGTGTCATCCCTCAAAAGAACTTTTAAAACCTTTTTCAAAGTTAAATTTCAAAATAAAGGTTTTAGGAACCGGGTTGTCCCTATGGGGGAACCGGTTCCCAGCATTCTCAGTTTTTCAGTTCTCTGTGTTTTACTATGGGGAACCGGGTTGTCCCTAGGTGGGAACCGGTTCCTCAGTTCAAAATTTGAAATTTTCTGCTGTAACGTTCAGCAGGAACCGGGTTGTCCCAGGTAGGAACCGGTTCCTACTGAACCAGTGTGTTTTTTCATTGCATGATCTTATTCAAACGAATCCATTTTCTTACCACTTGATCATTGCATTGTTTCATGAAAAAATAACCATTCAAAGAGGTGTTTGACACATTATAAATACTACATATTTCAGAATCATTATTCACCTTCTTCATTAACAATTCATAAACCATATATTCTTCATCTTTCAATATTTCCAAGTGTTCATCAAATCTTATTTTCAAGTGAAACTTTCTATACACATTTTCATTGAGAAATCCATTCAAAGTTTCATGCATACATTGTGAACACTTATATTCATTTTGAGAATTGTTCATTTGAAGAAGAAGATCAATCCAAGATTGATAGTGCTATACAAACTTCATCTAAATCTCTTGTAAAAATTCAAAGAAAATTATCTCCTTACTATCCAGGATTGTTGGAAGTAAGTGGTGTGTTTGAAGAGGATTGTTCTTCATTCACATTAGTGTTGATTGATCTTAAAGGTGTTAAGAACCTTTGATCACCCTATAGGTTAGATAGTAGGCATAGGCTTGTACAATAATTCTAACTATAGTGAAATCTCTTTCGTGTTTGAAAGGGGACTGGAGTACTCTCGGATTGTGAGGGGAACCAGTATATATCGTTGCGTTCTTTACTTTTCCGCACTTTATCGCTTTCATCACCATTACCAAAGAAAAGAAAAGAACCTTACAAAAACCTTCAAACACTTAACCAAAAATTATTAGAAGTATTCTCATAAAACCGATTAAATTTTTGAAAACCTAATTCACCCCCCCCTCTTAGGCGCACTCTTATACTTACATTTGGCATCAGAGCAAGTTATAGGTAACTTGTTCCTAAAGATCCAGAATGGCTTCCGCAAATCAAAGACCGGTTTTCAAAGATGGTGGTTCTAACAACAAGCCTCCATTGTTTTGTGGTGAATATTTTGACTTTTGGAAAATCCAAATGAAGGCTCATCTAGAAGCACAAGGAGAAGAAGTTTGGGAGGCTGTCCTACAAGGTCCTCATGTTCCTACAACGGTCGTTAATGGTGTTGGATCGGAGAAACCTAAAGCATCATGGGATGATAATGATAGAAAAAGGGTTCTTGCTGACAAAAAGGCGATCAGTCTTCTTCATGGTGCTCTTAGTATGGATGAATTCTTCCGAGTATCAACATGTACAACATCAAAGGAAATTTGGGATACTCTTGTAGAAACTCATGAAGGTACCGCTGAAGTTAAAAGATCAAGGTTGAATACTTTAAGCCAAGAGTACGAACTGTTTAGAATGAAGCCCGGAGAAACTATTCTCGATTTGCAAAAACGATTCGTACATTTGACAAATCACTTGAAGGCACTTGGTAAGACTCTTACTACCGAAGAACTTAATCTTAAAGTGCTCAGATCTTTGACAAGGGAGTGGCAACCAAAAGTGACGGCGATATCCGAAAAGAAGAATTTATCAAGACTTACTTCCGCAACACTATTTGGAAAACTTCAAGAATATGAGACAGAACTTGGAAGATTGGAAAAGCATGAGAACTTAGAGAAGAAATCCAAAGGCATTGCATTAAAAGTAGATTCAAAAGAAAGCAAAATGAAAGATACATCGGATGAAGATGAAAACTTCTTGCTTCTTGTAAAAAGGTTAGGCAAATTTTTTGGTAATAAAAATAATATTGATAATACTAACTATGTCAAAAGAAAGAAATTCTCAAAGCATAAAGATAAAGAAGCATCCACTTCATCACAAGAAGTTACATGCTATGAATGTGGGAAACAAGGACACATAAAGCCGGAATGTCCAAAGCTTTCGAAGAAGAATGGATTCAAAGGCAAAAGGGAGTTCAAAAATAAAAAGGCCTACATAGCATGGGAAGATAATGAAGTAAGTTCCTCATCGGACTCCGATAGTGACGAAAGTGCAAACCTAGCACTAATGGCATCACACCACTCCGACGATGAAGAAGGCGAGGTTAGTTATGATGATTCTCTTTTTGATAATGGTGCACAAGGTGCAATTGATGAATTATTAAAAGAATGCAAAATTCTCTATAAAACTATCTCATCTCAAAAGAAAATAATATCATATTTAGAAGAGAAAGTTAAGATAATTGAAGTAGAACATAAAGATGACAAAGAAAAAATGATTAGTGTTCAAGAAGATAATGTTGCATGCAAGAATTGTGAATCACTTTCCTTCCAAATTGTCCAATTAAAACGTGTTTTAGAAAGATATGAAAAAGGGCAAATTGGATTGGAAAATGTTCTTAGCACACAAAGATACTCCAATGATAAGAGCGGACTTGGTTTCTCTAAATTTGATAAACCAAGATCCAACAAGACTATCTTTGTCAAGGCTAGTAACCAACCAATTCAAGAGAAAGTGATCAAGCCTAAAGTAATGCAACATTATCCTAAAAGGAAGAACTTTGTTAAGAAGAAATCTTATCCTCCTAGATATAGAAGTAACTTTGAACCTACTTGTTTTTATTGTGGTATTATTGGTCACACACCAAATGCTTGTTATGTAAGGAACTTTAGTGTTCCTAGTGGACATTATGTATGGGTGAAGAAAGGAACTAACTATGATGGACCTAAAGCCACTTGGGTACCTAATAAAACTTAATTTGTTTTGTAGGCATGCTTGAAGACCACTTCAAACCTATGGTATCTAGATAGTGGTTGTTCAAAGCATATGACGGGTGACTTAAACCAATTTTCAGATCTAAGGTTAAAGGCCAAGGGTTTTGTCACTTATGGAGACAACAATAAGGGAAGAATTCTTGGCAAAGGCAAAGTTGGTGCACCACCTTTCACATCCATTGAAGATGTTCTTTATGTTGAAGGACTAAAGCATAATCTTCTAAGCATTAGCCAACTTTGTGACAAAGGCTTCAAGATCAAATTCACTAAGGAAGAATGCTTGATCATCGATGAAGTCACCAATGAGGTAAAACTCAAAGGTACAAGAATTAATAACATTTTTATGATTTCTTTAAATGATTTATCTTTGAAAGTAAAATGTCTTTTGGTAAACAATAATGAATCATGGTTATGGCATAAAAGAGCAGCCCATATTCATATGGATCATTTAAATAAGTTAACCAAACATGATCTTGTTATTGGCTTACCTAAGATAAAGTTTGTCAAAGATAAACTATGTGATGCATGTCAAAAGGGAAAGCAAACCAAATCATCTTTTAAACCAAAGAATGTGGTGACTACAACAAGACCACTTCAATTGTTGCATATGGATCTATTTGGTCCATCAAGGACAAGAAGCTTCGGAGGTAATGTATACGCTTTAGTTATTGTTGATGATTATTCTAGATATTCTTGGACTTTGTTTCTTGTGCAGAAAAGTGATGCTTTTAGAGCCTTTAAGAAGTATGCAAAACAAATCCAAAATGAAAAATCATTAAAGATTGTATCCATAAGAAGTGATCATGGTGGAGAGTTTCAAAATGCATCGTTTGAAGAATTTTGTGAAGAACATGGTATCTCTCATAATTTTTCAGCACCAAGAACTCCACAACAAAATGGAGTAGTCGAAAGGAAAAATAGGTTTCTAGTGGAACTTGCAAGAACAATGCTTAGTGATGCAAATCTTCCTAAATATTTTTGGGCGGATGCGGTTAGTACGGCATGTTATGTTGGAAATCGAGTAATCATTAGACCTATCTTAAAGAAGACTCCATATGAACTCTTCAAAGGAAGAAAGCCAAACATTGCTCACTTTCACATTTTTTGATGCAAGTGCTTTGTTCTAAACAATGACAAAGACAATCTTGGTAAGTTTGATGAGAAATCCGACGAAGTTGTTTGTTATGATGATGATCCTTTAGATTTACCCCCGGAAGAACCTTCAAATGATACAATTGTGAAGGCACCGGAAGAACTTTCAAATGATACAATTGTGAAGGCACCGGAAGTACAACAAGAAAGTGTTCAACAAGAAAGTGTACAACAAGAATCAAACACCAATGATCTACCAAAAGAATGGAGAACTCATAGAGATCATCCTATTGATAAAGTTATTGGAGATATTAGTCAAGGAGTTGCAACAAGATTAAATCTCAAAGATGCTTGCTTACACATGGCTTTCGTTTCTCAAATTGAACCTTCCAAAGTTGATGAAGCCTTAGGAGACGATCAATGGATAAATGCAATGCAAGAAGAATTAAATCAATTCGAGAGAAATCAAGTTTGGGAACTTGTTCCTAGACCAAGTAATAAACATATCATAGGTACTCGATGGGTGTTTAAGAACAAACTTGATGAGAATGGTATAATTGTTCGAAACAAAGCAAGATTGGTGGCCCAAGGTTACAATCAAGAAGAAGGAATCGACTTTGAAGAAACATTTGCTCCGGTTGCAAGGTTAGAAGCTATTCGTCTTTTACTTGCTTATGCATGTTCATTAAATTTTCAGCTTTATCAAATGGACGTCAAGAGCGCATTCCTGAATGGCTACATCAATGAAGAAGTCTATGTCAAACAACCCCCGGGATTTGAAGACTTCAAGAATCCTACACATGTCTTTAAGTTGAGAAAGGCTCTTTATGGCTTAAAGCAAGCACCAAGAGCATGGTATGATAGACTTAGCAATTTTTTGTGTGAAAAGGGTTTCGAAAAGGGTAAGGTTGATAAAACTTTGTTCATTAAGAAAATCATGAGTAACACTTTATTGGTTCAAGTCTATGTTGATGATATCATTTTTGGATCGACTAACAAAGAAATGTGTGAGGAATTCTCATTGATGATGCAAGGAGAATTCGAGATGTCTATGATGGGAAAGATGAACTACTTTCTTGGACTACAAATTAAGCAACTCAAAGATGGAATCTTTATCAATCAATCCAAATATTGTAAAGAATTATTGAAGAAGTTTGATATGGATAATTGTAAAGCAATGAATACTCCAATGGGCTCCGGTACATATGTTGATCAAGATGAATCCGGTACTCCAATTGATATTACTAAGTATCGAGGTATGATTGGTTCTTTATTATATTTGACGGCAAGCCGTCCTGACATAATGTTTAGTGTTTGTCTTTGTGCTCGCTTCCAAGCAAATCCAAAGGAATCACATCTTATGGCGGTTAAAAGGATCATGAAGTATCTCAAAGGAACGACCAATGTTGGCTTATGGTATCCAAAAGGTAGTGTTTGCAATTTAATTGGTTATTCTGACGCGGATTATGCAGGATGTAAAACTGATCGTAAAAGCACAAGTGGTACTTGTCACATTCTTGGAAATGCATTAGTATCATGGGCTTGTAAAAAGCAAGCATGTGTTGCTCTTAGTACGGCCGAAGCAGAATACATAGCAGCGGGTAGTTGTTGTGCACAAATTCTTTGGCTTAAGCAACAACTTCGTGACTACAGACTTGATCTCGGATGTATTCCTCTTCGATGCGACAATACAAGTGCTATAAATATTACAAAGAATCCGGTCATGCATTCAAGAACCAAACACATAGACATTCGACATCATTTTCTTCGCGATCATGTGCTTAAAGGAGATGTTGAAGTCACTTTTGTAGATACTCATAATCAACTTGCGGATATCTTCACCAAGCCTCTCCCAAAAGAACCGTTTTACAAAATTCGACGAGAGCTTGGAATTTTAGACGAAGGTGATGTTTAAAATTTATTCGTCATTTTCATACATCAAAGGTACACGTTTCTAACATTTTATAAGTTAAAAGTGCTTTATAAATGTTCATTCATTATGACTTGGTAATTATGTATGATATGTATGCTTTATTTTTCATAAAATAAAAGTTTTTGGAAATTTTCAGTCCAGGAACCGGTTCCCGTGTGGGACGAACCGGTTCCCCATAGTAATTTCCAGAAGCGTTGTTTTCTTTGTGTCTCAGGAACCGGTTCCCATGTAGGGACGAACCGGTTCCCACGTACATTTTCCAGATTTTCACTTATCTTGTTTGGCTGTACGTAAAGGTATGTGTGGATGATATTGTTTTTATTTTCTTTATTTTACTTCAATATACATTATATCACTTCACACCACACATTCACACTCATTTACTCATATTCACTCTCATTCAACATTCATCTTCATCTTCTTCAAACCTTCCACCTCCATTGTCAACCAAATTAAAAGCTCCACTATCTCACCATAACTCTCAAAATTAAAACACCCACTACCTCAAAACTCTATATAATCCTCCATTCTTACACATATCTCACTCAAATTCTCCTCCACTCACCAAATCCGAAAATCCCAACTTAAACCCTAACTCTCAACTTCTTTCAACAATGGCACCCAAAGTTTCAAGAAGTGCGAAGGGAAAGAATAAGATTGGAGAGACAAGTGAAGAACCTCAAGAGATCCAACCAACGGTCAAAAGTCGGAGACTCACATTCAACATTCGGAGTCGAAAACTCCTTGCGGCAAAATACGGTAAACTCCCCGATTTCCCTAATCACATCTTCAATTTTCCGGCTAGACTAGCTACTGCAGGGGTCGCTAATTTTGTGCTTGACCATGGTGATTATTATCCGGATTTGGTTAGAGAGTTTTATCATAATCTTAGGATAGTGACCGATGAATTTGATGATTTCACATTATTGTCAAAAGTTTCAAATAAAGATATATGCTTAGATGTTGAGGAATTTGGAAGAGTGTTAGGAATTCCATCTCAAGGTTTAGTGCTCCTTCAAGGTAACATCCCGGAGGATTGGCAACCGTATAGTAAGATTGATGTTTTTGTGGATATGTGCCGACTAACTCAACACGACACAGTTCGCCAACAGCTTGCTATCAAGTTTAACATGTTCGGTTCAAGCTTATTGGTGAGTGATAGGATGCTCCATCTTATCATTGCTTATGTTTTATTTCCAAAGAATTCTAACCATTCCAGGGTCAATGAGTTCGAGTTGATGGTTTTGCTTGCTCTAAGACGTGGCATTGAAGTCAATTGGGCTCTTTCAATTATGCGCCACATGCAGCTTATGGCTTCCCTTAAAGGAGGCTTACCTTATGCAAGGGCCATCTCTCATATTGTTCGGAATGCTGGTGTTCTCCTCCAAAGGGAACCAAAGAAAAATATGGATGAACAAGAGTGTGCTATCACCACCGCTACCGCTCTTAAAAATACAGGAATAGTTACGGATCGTGAAGGTAGATTCGTTTACAAAGTTGATTTTGAGCCAACCGTGCCACAAGTTCCTCAACCTCCCGAAGGTGGATACACAATGGATATGATGTTTGCCAAGCTTTGTTCTATTCAAACATCTATTGATAACAACAAGCGGGAGAATAACTATGAGCATAACCTTATGAGAAGACAAATGCGGGAAATTCAACGGACTCAAAGGCGTATCTTGGCTCATTATGAGGGAGAGGAAGGAAGTGAAGAAGAAGATGAACAAGAGGATGATGATGAAGAGCAAATGGATGAAAGTGACTAAATTATGTGCTTTAATTTCTATGTTATGTTTTCTTTCTATTATTAGTTTTTATTTTTTCTAGACATTGTTCCATTTATGTTCCGTGATGTTTAGGACTATTTGTGTTTGTGTTGTAATTGTGAAAAAAAAAACTACGTTTCGTATCGTTTAAATCATGTTATGTTTGGAGTATTTCATTTTGTGTTATCTTTGTGGTATTTCACATTGTGTTATATTTCATATACTTTTTTCTCTTTTTCCCCATCCTTTTTGATAATAACAAAGGGGGAGAAGTTTTGTTGTTGTTTTGTTTCAAAGAAAAATGCAGGCCATTGTTAAAATTATCAAATGAAACTCATCACCATAAATCAAGGAATCATGGATTTAGGGGGAGTCTCTAACATAGGGGGAGCCTTGCATTGTTCAACATAATTTCAATAGCACAAAACAACTCTTTCAAAACATTTTCAAGACTTGGTTGTCATCATCAAAAAGGGGGAGAATGTAAATGCAAGCTTCTCAAGCATAGTGTGTTTTGATGAAGACAATATGGACATCAAGCTTTTATAAAGGATGTGCAAAAAGAATTTCAAGTATCAAGCAAAAATACATCATTTCAAAGTCTTGAAGAAATTGTGAAGATTCAAGAATCAAGCTAAAATGTCAAAGGTATAAACAATACTCACTTTGACATATAATTGTTCACAAATATATTTTCATGCATATCATAAACATACTACAAAGTGTCATCCCTCAAAAGAACTTTTAAAACCTTTTTCAAAGTTAAATTTCAAAATAAAGGTTTTAGGAACCGGGTTGTCCCTATGGGGGAACCGGTTCCCAGCATTCTCAGTTTTTCAGTTCTCTGTGTTTTACTATGGGGAACCGGGTTGTCCCTAGGTGGGAACCGGTTCCTCAGTTCAAAATTTGAAATTTTCTGCTGTAACGTTCAGCAGGAACCGGGTTGTCCCAGGTAGGAACCGGTTCCTACTGAACCAGTGTGTTTTTTCATTGCATGATCTTATTCAAACGAATCCATTTTCTTACCACTTGATCATTGCATTGTTTCATGAAAAAATAACCGTTCAAAGAGGTGTTTGACACATTATAAATACTACATATTTCAGAATCATTATTCACCTTCTTCATTAACAATTCATAAACCATATATTCTTCATCTTTCAATATTTCCAAGTGTTCATCAAATCTTATTTTCAAGTGAAACTTTCTATACACATTTTCATTGCGAAATCCATTCAAAGTTTCATGCATACATTGTGAACACTTATATTCATTTTGAGAATTGTTCATTTGAAGAAGAAGATCAATCCAAGATTGATAGTGCTATACAAACTTCATCTAAATCTCTTGTAAAAATTCAAAGAAAATTATCTCCTTACTATCCAGGATTGTTGGAAGTAAGTGGTGTGTTTGAAGAGGATTGTTCTTCATTCACATTAGTGTTGATTGATCTTAAAGGTGTTAAGAACCTTTGATCACCCTATAGGTTAGATAGTAGGCATAGGCTTGTACAATAATTCTAACTATAGTGAAATCTCTTTCGTGTTTGAAAGGGGACTAGAGTACTCTCGGATTGTGAGGGGAACCAGTATATATCGTTGCGTTCTTTACTTTTCCGCACTTTATCGCTTTCATCACCATTACCAAAGAAAAGAAAAGAACCTTACAAAAACCTTCAAACACTTAACCAAAAATTATTAGAAGTATTCTCATAAAACCGATTAAATTTTTGAAAACCTAATTCACCCCCCCTCTTAGGCGCACTCTTATACTTACAATTGGCATCAGAGCAAGTTATAGGTAACTTGTTCCTAAAGATCCAGAATGGCTTCCGCAAATCAAAGACCGGTTTTCAAAGATGGTGGTTCTAACAACAAGCCTCCATTGTTTTGTGGTGAATATTTTGACTTTTGGAAAATCCAAATGAAGGCTCATCTAGAAGCACAAGGAGAAGAAGTTTGGGAGGCTGTCCTACAAGGTCCTCATGTTCCTACAACGGTCGTTAATGGTGTTGGATCGGAGAAACCTAAAGCATCATGGGATGATAATGATAGAAAAAGGGTTCTTGCTGACAAAAAGGCGATCAGTCTTCTTCATGGTGCTCTTAGTATGGATGAATTCTTCCGAGTATCAACATGTACAACATCAAAGGAAATTTGGGATACTCTTGTAGAAACTCATGAAGGTACCGCTGAAGTTAAAAGATCAAGGTTGAATACTTTAAGCCAAGAGTACGAACTGTTTAGAATGAAGCCCGGAGAAACTATTCTCGATTTGCAAAAACGATTCGTACATTTGACAAATCACTTGAAGGCACTTGGTAAGACTCTTACTACCGAAGAACTTAATCTTAAAGTGCTCAGATCTTTGACAAGGGAGTGGCAACCAAAAGTGACGGCGATATCCGAAAAGAAGAATTTATCAAGACTTACTTCCGCAACACTATTTGGAAAACTTCAAGAATATGAGACAGAACTTGGAAGATTGGAAAAGCATGAGAACTTAGAGAAGAAATCCAAAGGCATTGCATTAAAAGTAGATTCAAAAGAAAGCAAAATGAAAGATACATCGGATGAAGATGAAAACTTCTTGCTTCTTGTAAAAAGGTTAGGCAAATTTTTTGGTAATAAAAATAATATTGATAATACTAACTATGTCAAAAGAAAGAAATTCTCAAAGCATAAAGATAAAGAAGCATCCACTTCATCACAAGAAGTTACATGCTATGAATGTGGGAAACAAGGACACATAAAGCCGGAATGTCCAAAGCTTTCGAAGAAGAATGGATTCAAAGGCAAAAGGGAGTTCAAAAATAAAAAGGCCTACATAGCATGGGAAGATAATGAAGTAAGTTCCTCATCGGACTCCGATAGTGACGAAAGTGCAAACCTAGCACTAATGGCATCACACCACTCCGACGATGAAGAAGGCGAGGTTAGTTATGATGATTCTCTTTTTGATAATGGTGCACAAGGTGCAATTGATGAATTATTAAAAGAATGCAAAATTCTCTATAAAACTATCTCATCTCAAAAGAAAATAATATCATATTTAGAAGAGAAAGTTAAGATAATTGAAGTAGAACATAAAGATGACAAAGAAAAAATGATTAGTGTTCAAGAAGATAATGTTGCATGCAAGAATTGTGAATCACTTTCCTTCCAAATTGTCCAATTAAAACGTGTTTTAGAAAGATATGAAAAAGGGCAAATTGGATTGGAAAATGTTCTTAGCACACAAAGATACTCCAATGATAAGAGCGGACTTGGTTTCTCTAAATTTGATAAACCAAGATCCAACAAGACTATCTTTGTCAAGGCTAGTAACCAACCAATTCAAGAGAAAGTGATCAAGCCTAAAGTAATGCAACATTATCCTAAAAGGAAGAACTTTGTTAAGAAGAAATCTTATCCTCCTAGATATAGAAGTAACTTTGAACCTACTTGTTTTTATTGTGGTATTATTGGTCACACACCAAATGCTTGTTATGTAAGGAACTTTAGTGTTCCTAGTGGACATTATGTATGGGTGAAGAAAGGAACTAACTATGATGGACCTAAAGCCACTTGGGTACCTAATAAAACTTAATTTGTTTTGTAGGCATGCTTGAAGACCACTTCAAACCTATGGTATCTAGATAGTGGTTGTTCAAAGCATATGACGGGTGACTTAAACCAATTTTCAGATCTAAGGTTAAAGGCCAAGGGTTTTGTCACTTATGGAGACAACAATAAGGGAAGAATTCTTGGCAAAGGCAAAGTTGGTGCACCACCTTTCACATCCATTGAAGATGTTCTTTATGTTGAAGGACTAAAGCATAATCTTCTAAGCATTAGCCAACTTTGTGACAAAGGCTTCAAGATCAAATTCACTAAGGAAGAATGCTTGATCATCGATGAAGTCACCAATGAGGTAAAACTCAAAGGTACAAGAATTAATAACATTTTTATGATTTCTTTAAATGATTTATCTTTGAAAGTAAAATGTCTTTTGGTAAACAATAATGAATCATGGTTATGGCATAAAAGAGCAGCCCATATTCATATGGATCATTTAAATAAGTTAACCAAACATGATCTTGTTATTGGCTTACCTAAGATAAAGTTTGTCAAAGATAAACTATGTGATGCATGTCAAAAGGGAAAGCAAACCAAATCATCTTTTAAACCAAAGAATGTGGTGACTACAACAAGACCACTTCAATTGTTGCATATGGATCTATTTGGTCCATCAAGGACAAGAAGCTTCGGAGGTAATGTATACGCTTTAGTTATTGTTGATGATTATTCTAGATATTCTTGGACTTTGTTTCTTGTGCAGAAAAGTGATGCTTTTAGAGCCTTTAAGAAGTATGCAAAACAAATCCAAAATGAAAAATCATTAAAGATTGTATCCATAAGAAGTGATCATGGTGGAGAGTTTCAAAATGCATCGTTTGAAGAATTTTGTGAAGAACATGGTATCTCTCATAATTTTTCAGCACCAAGAACTCCACAACAAAATGGAGTAGTCGAAAGGAAAAATAGGTTTCTAGTGGAACTTGCAAGAACAATGCTTAGTGATGCAAATCTTCCTAAATATTTTTGGGCGGATGCGGTTAGTACGGCATGTTATGTTGGAAATCGAGTAATCATTAGACCTATCTTAAAGAAGACTCCATATGAACTCTTTAAAGGAAGAAAGCCAAACATTGCTCACTTTCACATTTTTGGATGCAAGTGCTTTGTTCTAAACAATGACAAAGACAATCTTGGTAAGTTTGATGAGAAATCCGACGAAGTTGTTTGTGATGATGATGATCCTTTAGATTTACCCCCGGAAGAACCTTCAAATGATACAATTGTGAAGGCACCGGAAGAACTTTCAAATGATACAATTGTGAAGGCACCGGAAGTACAACAAGAAAGTGTTCAACAAGAAAGTGTACAACAAGAATCAAACACCAATGATCTACCAAAAGAATGGAGAACTCATAGAGATCATCCTATTGATAAAGTTATTGGAGATATTAGTCAAGGAGTTGCAACAAGATTAAATCTCAAAGATGCTTGCTTACACATGGCTTTCGTTTCTCAAATTGAACCTTCCAAAGTTGATGAAGCCTTAGGAGACGATCAATGGATAAATGCAATGCAAGAAGAATTAAATCAATTCGAGAGAAATCAAGTTTGGGAACTTGTTCCTAGACCAAGTAATAAACATATCATAGGTACTCGATGGGTGTTTAAGAACAAACTTGATGAGAATGGTATAACTTATGAGAAGACAAATGCGGGAAATTCAACGGACTCAAAGGCGTATCTTGGCTCATTATGAGGGAGAGGAAGGAAGTGAAGAAGAAGATGAACAAGAGGATGATGATGAAGAGCAAATGGATGAAAGTGACTAAATTATGTGCTTTAATTTCTATGTTATGTTTTCTTTCTATTATTAGTTTTTATTTTTTCTAGACATTGTTCCATTTATGTTCCGTGATGTTTAGGACTATTTGTGTTTGTGTTGTAATTGTGAAAAAAAAACTACGTTTCGTATCGTTTAAATCATGTTATGTTTGGAGTATTTCATTTTGTGTTATCTTTGTGGTATTTCACATTGTGTTATATTTCATATACTTTTTTCTCTTTTTCCCCATCCTTTTTGATAATAACAAAGGGGGAGAAGTTTTGTTGTTGTTTTGTTTCAAAGAAAAATGCAGGCCATTGTTAAAATTATCAAATGAAACTCATCACCATAAATCAAGGAATCATGGATTTAGGGGGAGTCTCTAACATAGGGGGAGCCTTGCATTGTTCAACATAATTTCAATAGCACAAAACAACTCTTTCAAAACATTTTCAAGACTTGGTTGTCATCATCAAAAAGGGGGAGAATGTAAATGCAAGCTTCTCAAGCATAGTGTGTTTTGATGAAGACAATATGGACATCAAGCTTTTATAAAGGATGTGCAAAAAGAATTTCAAGTATCAAGCAAAAATACATCATTTCAAAGTCTTGAAGAAATTGTGAAGATTCAAGAATCAAGCTAAAATGTCAAAGGTATAAACAATACTCACTTTGACATATAATTGTTCACAAATATATTTTCATGCATATCATAAACATACTACAAAGTGTCATCCCTCAAAAGAACTTTTAAAACCTTTTTCAAAGTTAAATTTCAAAATAAAGGTTTTAGGAACCGGGTTGTCCCTATGGGGGAACCGGTTCCCAGCATTCTCAGTTTTTCAGTTCTCTGTGTTTTACTATGGGGAACCGGGTTGTCCCTAGGTGGGAACCGGTTCCTCAGTTCAAAATTTGAAATTTTCTGCTGTAACGTTCAGCAGGAACCGGGTTGTCCCAGGTAGGAACCGGTTCCTACTGAACCAGTGTGTTTTTTCATTGCATGATCTTATTCAAACGAATCCATTTTCTTACCACTTGATCATTGCATTGTTTCATGAAAAAATAACCGTTCAAAGAGGTGTTTGACACATTATAAATACTACATATTTCAGAATCATTATTCACCTTCTTCATTAACAATTCATAAACCATATATTCTTCATCTTTCAATATTTCCAAGTGTTCATCAAATCTTATTTTCAAGTGAAACTTTCTATACACATTTTCATTGAGAAATCCATTCAAAGTTTCATGCATACATTGTGAACACTTATATTCATTTTGAGAATTGTTCATTTGAAGAAGAAGATCAATCCAAGATTGATAGTGCTATACAAACTTCATCTAAATCTCTTGTAAAAATTCAAAGAAAATTATCTCCTTACTATCCAGGATTGTTGGAAGTAAGTGGTGTGTTTGAAGAGGATTGTTCTTCATTCACATTAGTGTTGATTGATCTTAAAGGTGTTAAGAACCTTTGATCACCCTATAGGTTAGATAGTAGGCATAGGCTTGTACAATAATTCTAACTATAGTGAAATCTCTTTCGTGTTTGAAAGGGGACTAGAGTACTCTCGGATTGTGAGGGGAACCAGTATATATCGTTGCGTTCTTTACTTTTCCGCACTTTATCGCTTTCATCACCATTACCAAAGAAAAGAAAAGAACCTTACAAAAACCTTCAAACACTTAACCAAAAATTATTAGAAGTATTCTCATAAAACCGATTAAATTTTTGAAAACCTAATTCACCCCCCCTCTTAGGCGCACTCTTATACTTACAATATTTTCATCTTTAGAAAAATGATCCATCCACTAATTCATAGTGTGTGTGTGTGTGTGATGCCCCATATTCTACTTAGAAATCTAGAGCAAAGTAAGAGGTTTCAACTTTTTTTTGAAATTTCTATTACTATCCTTCCTTTATTATCTCAAGAGTGCAAAGCTATCGGTACTTATTAAGGGGAAATTGTATTATTGTATGCACGACTCATTGTTTATAGCAATCAAATTACCTTTTGACGCGAATAATAACATTTGTGTTGAAATTACCCGGTTACTTAGTAAATGGATTGTTCATAGTAATCTAAATCACCTTTTGACGCGAATAATAATATTTGTGATGAAATTACCCGGTTACTCAGCAAATGGATTGTAATCAAATCACCTTTTGACGCGAATAATAACATTTGTGATGAAATTAACCGGTTACTCAGCAAATGGATTGTTTATAGTAATCAAGTCACCTTTTGACGCGAATAATGACATTTGTGATGAAATTACCCGGTTACTTGGCAAAAAAATTAAGGAGCAATGACGCATTTCGCGTTACTCCTTAAAAATTTTGAGCCGAGTTTTTATTTTATTTTTTTCCCTGCTATTAATATTTAATTTTGCTTTTACACCCTTTTGATACTAAATTTCAGATTAATTTGGTGTTAAAAAACAAAAGTCTCAATCCTCTCACATTACCTATATTACTTTACAAAATATAAGGCATTGAGATGTGTCAAAAGAAGTGGATATTTCAATTAACTAAAGACTTAAATATAATTCCAACACAATAGGTATAAATTCATCAATGGGTTGACAAATTTCAAAAAATGGAAAATCACAAATAATCAAGAGATCTCAAAATATACCGAACGACGAAAACTATATAATAAATGTAGGATTTTCCGTCCTATTATTGTCACTGAAAAATATTTTTAAAAAATAATATAAGATACCAAACTTTGAAAAACAATCTGATAATTTTAAATAGAAGTTTATTACCTCGACAAATGAGAAGAATGTGCTATAGGTAATTTTTTATGGATGTGTTTGTTTTTATTTTCATGATCATGCAAGTATAGAGACTCCTCCATAATAGTTGGGAGTGGTGGCTTCCATTTGTGGTGGTTGTGGGGTTGGGGTTGGGGTCTGAATATGGATTGAGTTGAAGTAGAAATATCAGTGGCTTTGCGGGATTTGCACCCATTAAAAAAACACTTAAACATGGTTGGAGTTGAGTTGAGGTTGCTAATTCTGAAGTTAAAGTTAACTATAGCCCTTATATATACTATTATTTCCATTCAAAATTTATAACTTCTTGTTATAATTTTTTTAAATCTGTCCTTAAATATCTCAACAACAATAACGGATTATACGTAAAAAATTCATTTTTAGTTAGTCGATAGTTTTATTCAAATTTCAATATTTTAGGATACTTATTTTGCTTTATTTTTTAGGAGATAAATATTAATTACTAATAAATTAATTAATATTTTAAAATATTATTGACTTAAGCATAAGAACAATTATAATATATTATTTAATATTTTTTCATACTTTACTTTTCATGTTATTTTTTGAAAAATAAGTTACCACAAAAGTAGCTAACTTTACTTGTCATGTTATTTTTTGAAAAATAAGTTACCACAAAATTAGCAAGAACGTACCATTTGTACCTGAGATTTTGAAAGAAATATTTAAAGGGACTAAAAATGAAAACCGCTATATTTAGAGGGACCAAAAACTTATTTAACCCTTAAATTTATACTAAAATTGAGAAGGACTGATATTTTTCCTTCTCCTTACCATTTCTTCTCGTGTAATGTTCAATTAGGTTTGTAACTATCACAATTAATTAATAAAATTAATTGTCACTTTCCCATAAAATTTGTTGAAATTTTAAATATTATATGTCGTAATGTTCTTTTATTTTATTTTAAGTTATTTAATTTTATTAAAAAATACTAAAATTTTATTAAAATATATAAATTAATTTTACTTCCACAATTTTTTTTGTTTATATTATTAAATTTAATAAATTTAAGTTAATTGTCACCTTTCCAAAAAATTTGTTGAAATTGAAATATAATATGCGATAATGTTCCTTTATTTTGTTTTAAGATAATTAATTTTATTTAACAAAATACTAAAATTTATAAATTAATTTTACTTTCACAATATTTTATTTATTTTATTAAATTTAATAAATTTGTGTTAGGTTCATTATAACTTCCCTAAAATATCATACTAAATTATGATGAATTTTAATATTTCCATAAATGCCATGTTCAAGTAATTAATATTTGGAAGGATTTTTCAGATAACCATTTCATATGTTGATGAAGACCTTCCATTTGAAGAGAGACAAGCATCCCTTGCAGATTACGGTTTTATATGTAAATGTCCAAAGTGCATTGAAGAAGAGCCATAAATAGTGTTACAACCCCATGCAAACATTTATACACAACATAGTCAAATTGTATAAAGAGGCTGAATGCAAGGTTTAACAATGAATTTTATGCATGGAACCAAAATCCATTTTGCAAAGCTTGTATATTTCTATGAGAAGATTAGTTCTAGAAGAAGACCTGCAAAGTGGTAGCAATCACTCCGAGCTCAAACAAATATAGGTAATGAGATATTTAAAATTAGAGATTACTTTTAGCGTTGATATCATTAAATTTAAATATTTTTGAAGTTGCGATAGTGAGTATAAAATTGTCAAAAAATTCATAAGAATAATGTTTTTTTCAAGAATTTATGCTCACAATGTCGACGGAGAATAGTCGGATGACAACTCGATAGCGGTATTTGATTGAAATTGATTTTTGAGGACTTGCAAAAGTACTACCTGCAAACACTCCGACGCTCAAATTATAGTATAAGGGCATGGGATTTTTAAAGTTAGTGAGCGCGTACCTTGAGTATACTAATCTAGAAGAAGACCTACAAAGTGTCTTCAAACACTCACCATGACGCAAAAGTACCTGCAAACACTATGACGTTCAAATTAATATTGACAATTAGATATGTACCGTAATTTTTAGTTCGATGGCCAAAATACCTGCACCTACTTCATCATTCAAACTAGTATTGACAATGAGATTTTTAAAATTAAAAATATGCATACTGTTGCACCCCAAAATTTGCCCATCTAATTATTCTTAATCAACTTACACATCTCATTCATTTAAATCTTAGGTCATGAATAAAATCATGCATTTTATCAATAAGTGGGAAATGAGAGTAAGGATCATGGATGTAAGGATTCATTTGGAGCTCTTTGCAAATATTCACGTATTTGAAGTCATCGTCTGAACAAGATGTGTTGTGATATTCTCTGACTATATCGTCCCTATTCTGCTTTTCATCAATTCAAGGGGATTCCTAAAGTTGATTAAGATACAGAAAGTGACTGATGGTTTGTTGAAATAGAATGATGAGTTTATTTATCTTCTGATACATCAAGTCAAGGTCTTATGCATATTAAAGTTGCTTAGAGGACGGATTATTATGAATTTAAGATTCAATCAGGAGTGTTCTAATTATTATGGAACGATGTCAAAATTACAAGTTTTCTTACCAAATGTCTCCATTACAACAATACAATTCCATTACAAAGAGAGTACAAAGAAAACTACACAAATGACCTTCAAACCAAGACGACATGATTTCATAAAGCCTATTACTTCTAAACCCTTTGCCATAAACTTTCAAATGACCTTCTCCTCCAAACTTCACACTGCCATCTTACTGCCAATGCCATGTTCCAGCCTTTCCAAATCCTACAAAAGAAAAAAGAAGCATTTCAATTTGAATTCCAAACCATACAAAATTCAAGGCATTTGACATTATGTTGAAAACAGTTTAATCAGCAGCATACACAAAAAATAAGTTCGCATCACTTATCATTAAGAGCATGGCTTAGAAACTTGCAGCATCCAAACACTTGAAAACCTGCATTAAGTACACATTCAGATCAGCTCTGCATCCAAAAGCCATAACAGAACTTTCCTAAACCAATTTCAGTTTAACCTCCTATTTGAGTCAGTTCATTTTAACTACCTCTAACCAATTTTTATAACAGAAAAGAGAAGTTTGTAACATACTATTTCTAACCACCTTGAAGTTTTAACAGTTATGATAGATCCAACAGAAATTAGTTACAAACCACATAACAACCCTAACAACCTCATAACAGATTCAGTTACAAACTAACTTCTACTAACATGTAACTAACCTTTTCTAATCTCTAACCAACTGACATATATCCTCCAACAAAATCAGTTACAGGACTCTAACAGAATTTAGCTGAAACAGTTAACAGAAAATTCAGAGAGAGCTAACCTTGAGAACTCCATATAACAGGTGCTTCACCACTGCTCAAAGTTTCTTCAATCACCTTCTTCACTTTCACCATTTCTCGAACTCACTTCCATTTGCTTCACTTCACGCTCCACCATTCATCATCTTCATCTTGAATTCTCCACTCTCCACCGTTTTCTTCATTCACCTTCTCCATAACCGTTCATCACCTTCATTCTTCACCATTTTTTCTCCATTTCACTCTCTTCACTTCTCTGCTTCACACTTGACTCTCTCAATTTCATCATCATCTTCAAGCTTTCTCCAATCACTCTCCATCTCTGAATAATCATCACAAGAACCTACAAAAACTGAACCAAGATACTGATAAGATGAGAAAATCCCAACAAAAAGAATTCAAAATCTCCTTCATCAATAACCACATCTAAACCTTCATCTTCTTCTTCAACCAACATCATCTTCAGTTCATCTTCCTTCGCACACCTGCAACAAATTGTACGAATCATTCATCAGCACCGAGCATCAATCACCAACAATCTTTATCATCTTCATTGAACCAACGCTGCAGGGGCCTCCATCACATTCATCTTCACGCGTTCATCATCTGCAACAACATCAATACACAGTCAATAATTATCTTTCAACAAGAACAGAGGAGAAAAGAAGAAGAAGATTCAAAAAGCATAAAAAAAAGATCGAGACGCACCTGAGCCAAGGTTCATTCTCGCGTTTACTTCACGATTCAAGCATCGGCGAAGAACACAGACTCTTCACTCCGGTCTTCTTTGACACTTCTCACTTCAGGTAAGCACAAAACTATCTCCGTCTCTATCTTTGATGCTGTTGTGTTCTGTGGTGCGTTGGGAATGATTCTCTTAAGGTATCACGGCCTGTATCTTCATCTTCATCATTTGATTTAGCTCTGGAAGTTTCTAGGGTTTGCCATTAATCTAGATATAGGGGAATAAAAAAGGGATTTGAAGAGGTGAAGGTCGATTAGGAATAGAGGAAGATGAGAGGCTCTAGGAGATGGTGCTAATTTCTTGGTTGGGATCGTCGCCGCCGTAGCTACCGCCTCCAGGCGATTTCCGGCCACCGTTTGCTTTAGATGAGAGTGAGGAAACAGAGTTGGCACGAAGCTGAATCGTCTCATACGTTTAACCCTAATCCCTTTTTCTTATTCATTTCAATTTCTTTTTCTATTATTAATTAACGAATGAATTAATTAAGTTAATAGAAAATGTTGATAGGAATTAAGTCTCTGATTAATTGCTGATTAAAATTAGTTATGATAATCTGACCATAATCTGAATCTACTCAATGAACTGGGCCATACGAATTATGCTTGCCACACCCCTCTAGGGCCCGTCACACCCTCTTCATTCTTGGCTGAATAGAAACTATACAAAATAAGCTTGGGCCGAATTCAGTTCTGCACCCCCGAGGCCTATGCTGCCATTTTTGGCAAAGTCAATGGTGTAACAAAAACTGCCTTGGGCTCAAATCACTATGTTCACCCCTGCAGGCCCATGTGCACCCCTTTTTGGTATACTGAATAACCGTACAAAAATAGTTTGCTGGGCCTATCTACCTGGGCCAACGCCTCTGCTAATCACCACCTTCAATTCAACTTGACACCCCCTGTTTCCTTTTATTTCAATTAACAATTTAGATTTTAATTAGATTTTTTGCCACTTCTTTTTAGTAATTAAAATGCTGATTTTTCCTATTAGTTTTAGACCTTTTAATACATAATTTTTGACATAAAAAATGATCATAAAAAAATTAGTTTTAGGCTATTTGTTTTTAGTCTTTTACTTGATTCAATTTCTCTCATAAAAATCAACATAAAAATAATAGTACTTTTAATTCACTTTTGTGCTATATTTTGACTTGTTCTATTTCATGCTCTTGTACTATTTTCATGTATCCTACTTGTTGACTTCTAATTGTGATCTTTATTTTCATATTCTTTTATTCCTAACCTTAGGTAGAAACCATGATAACATTAGGTAGAAATTCCCTTCATTTAGGCTAGTTTCTTTTCCTTTTCAACTTCAAAACATCTAACAATATCCAAATTAAATTCCCATAAAAAATACCAAGATAATACTAAAAAAACATTAATAAAAAAGTGAAAATCATTAAATAGGGAATGGAAGCTTGAATCTCCCTTGCTTAAGGGAATCATTCGAGTTCTTGGATCTTCCTTGCTTAAGGGAACCATTCGAGCGTAAGTTCCCAATTTCTAAAAAAACACAAACCAAAGAGCAACTCGAGTCTCCCTTGCTTTAGGGTTCCACTCAAAACGCTCAAAATCTCTTCTTCATCTCGCCTCCGAGGCATTCTTTCCCTTAATCGGACATGTTGCTTCCTTTCGATCGCAGACTGGTAACGCATAAGACTCCACTCAACGAGCTGCTATCCTGACGCTAGATTGCGAATGTAACGCCGTCCACTAAAAAACATAAAAACAAACAAAAACTAAAGAGCCGAACTACGGCGCTCTGATTCCTGAAAAGGATACGTAGGCATTAGGTCGCGGGGCCTAAGCGAGCACAACTATTTATAAACCTTTTTTTCCCCGTGTTTCTTCTTCTTTCATTTGCATGCATTCCCTTAGCATTAAGCTTTAGATTTATACACCCTTTAGATAGAAACAAACATAGGTGGATACCATCAAGTACGATGGGCGTGAGGGGTGCTAGCACCTTCCCCTTGCGTAACCGACTCCCGTACCCTATCTCTGGTCGAAAGACCTCGTTCTTATTCATTATAGGTTTTCTGATATTCCTTTCCCTCTTTGGGATAAATATATTGGTGGCGACTATGTTCATTTTCGCGAGCGTGCGACAGCTGGCGACTCTGCTGGGGACGTGATAGACCTGTGCTGGTCCATTCCTAGCGAGTCAATCCTAGCTTGTGTTTGTTTTCTTTTCTTCGGGTGTTTATTTATTGCTTTATTGCTTTATTACTTTATTTCTTTATTGCTTTATTTCTTTATGCATCGCGTTTTATTTTCATATACTATGATTATTATTCTGCTGTCTGTTGGGATGGGATGCTACTGATTTGAGGTAAAAGGCCCAATACCCAGGCCAGAGTGTTACATAGGCTACCTAGGAAAGAGTGGATAGTCATGACGCCAACAAAATGTCAGGTTCTGTTGATTGCGATCATGAGACCCACGACCAATTGAGGTTCAAATGGGATACCATTGTTGGCATGTATTTGCAACAATGATGGTGTTTCAGGAGAACTGTTAACGCTGGAAACCTTTTGATCTACCTTACACTAGATCATTCCTATGAGAGGGGTTGGGAAATTTTGTTTTGCAGGAAAACATGCCTCCATCCCACCCTATGCCCATTCATACTATCTATCATAATCAACGTCGAACCTCTGAATTCGGAAGGTTCGACCTTATTTGACTTATGCAAAGGTTATCTATTCTGAATCAACGTCGAACCTCTGAATCTGGAGGATTCGACCATCTTTGAATTATACAGAAGTTCTACATCAGTTATCTATCAGAATCAACGTCGAGCCTTCTGAATCTGGAGGGTTCGACCGTCTTCGACTTATGCACAAGCTATTTATCCAGAAAGCAACGTCGAACCTCTGAATCTGGAGGATTCGACCATATCTTATTGACCATGAGAAGCTGTTATCCAAGAGGCCTTGATCCTTGATCCTGATTTATGATACATTTGCATCTTCATTAACATTTTGCATTCATGCATATGCACCCATGGTTACCAAGACTCTTACCACCCTTCCTCTCCATCAGATCACTCAAGACGATTCCTCCACACCGATATCTGACAAGATCCCATAGAAGAAGAATCATGGGGAATTACAAACAAGATCAAGCTACTATCAGAGAACCATGCCTCCTCATGAGGGTACCTTCCACCATTGGAGCCTAAAGACTTTGTGTTTGTCAGAGAACATTTCATTTGCATCAAAATAAGGCCAATCTTGCTATTTGTTTAGATTACTTCAAAGCACTTTCAATTGTAATATTTTTGTTGTTATCAAGTACTTCTCATTGTAAGAAACTCATTCTGTTTGAATAAATAAAAATAATGCAATATACATGTTTTTCTCAAATCATTTCATCTTTGTAATTATGTTCATTGATATTCAACTCATTTGTCTTAAGCAACTAAAAAAAGAAGAATGATGAAAAATCAAAAAACACATGAACTACTAACTGTATGCTTTTAGAACAAAGTTCCTGCTGATGATGTACAGGCATTGTTTCAATTCCTAAACACCGGAGTTATAAGGGAGTGAAACCTTCGTCAACCCCTTTGAGCCTAAGGAGTAGTAGTTTCTTTTCAAAAAATACAAAACCCTCAATCTTAACCAGGGGCAGGGTAGTCTTCAGTTAGTGCGACCGAGCGCTCAACTTTCAGGTATTCCATCAGAGGATCGATCATATCTCATATCTCACAACAAAGAAGAAGAGCACAATCCACAATGGAAGTCTCTCATCCATTAATAAAAAGGCGGTCACAACCTTTTCTTCAAGTCAATCACAAAAGTCATACAACTTGTTCCCGAACGAGACAAAAAATGATGAAAAGAAAGTTATGAATCATGATCAAAAAAAGAAGGAAACAATAGCCCGCTAAGTAAAAAAAAAAGGTCAAAAGAAAGAAAAGCTTTGAAGCAAATGACTTAGACAAAATTTAGGGCGTATCCCGCTGGACAACAAAAACCAAATTCAAAAGAAACTTTTTGTCCTGGCAAAAGTTAGGGAAAGCAAAAAGCAAAGAAAAAGAAAAATCCACCAAGGGACAAGTTGTTGTGACCATCAACGAAAACACCAAAGGGTGGTTGCCACCTCCATCGAAGCCATAAAGGATCCTCATCCATCACAATCCTTCCTGAAAGGTGAATACTCGTGTCAAACTAACTGAACGTAGGACTGGAGAACATCACGAAGAGGGGTGGGTTAAGTAGAATTTGAGCCTTTATCCTTTGTTTCTCAAACCGTGAACCCGGCCACGTTACAACCCTCAAAAGTCCTAATTGAAGTAGGGTTCGTTCCGAAAGCATACAAACTATAAAATCATGTCAAACTGGCTCCTAATGTTGTTGTGTCACTTGTGTTAGTATCAATACAACATTTTGAAAAATAAAACTTTTCTTTTGAGATTAACATGTGCATTGCATTCTCATTATCTTTTTTAAAACAAAATTGTCTCTAACATGAAAATAAGTACTTGATACCAAGGAAAGTTCAACATTGAAATTCCATCAAGTAGTCTTACAAAGGCAAAGGTTGGTCATCCGCTGAGCAAATATCCAAAGAATCCATTAAGTGGAAGAGTTCCTTTCAATCTGGGGCATTCATTCCATGATCAACACTGGGGCAAACCATTGCAAATCTCCATGATTCAAGCATTATCAAAGTTCTATCTCAAGAGATCTTACAAGCTGGGGCAAGCTAGTAACAATCCTTTTCTTCATCTTCAATCAAGTGTCAGATATCAAGACAAGTGTCGAGGAGTCAAGCCAAAAACCTCACCTTCACAAATTCTATCCTTCAAGCAACAACCTTCCTGCAAGGAACCCTCCATTCAATCCTAGTATCATGGAAACAATCATTCCATTCATAATCATACATACATCATGCATATCATTGCATTTTCATTATCATTTCTCCCGCATGATACAATCATCCACAAATCAGGGGCATCCACCCCACCTTGATTCTCAAACAGAGTTTCAGAATTCCACCTAATCTATTCCATAGAAAGCAGAAACCCTGACCATCCAATCAGTACACTGCATACAGAATTTATTGCATTGCATCTCCAGAAGTGCATAAAATAAATCAAACATTGCATGCAAAGCATAGGTCAAGTTACCCATCAGATGAGGTCCCTACAAAGTATTCAAGTTGATATTCCACTGGATCACTCAGAGTTACCATTGTGGTGTCATCTCCCAAAGTCAATCATGTTCATCTTTCTTCAACCCAGAGTTGATGTTTTTGTGTTCAACCCAGAGTTGACTTTCCTTTCATCTTTTAACCCCGAGTTAATTATCTCTTCCCACTCAACCCAGAGTTGACGGTTATCCCTTTTTCAACCAAGAGTTGTGTTTTGGTGTTCAACCCAGAGTTGACGGTTATCCCTTTTTCAACCCAGAGTTAATGTTTTGGTGTTCAACCCAGAGTTGATTTTCCTTTCATCTTTTAACCCCGAGTTAATTATATTTTCCCACTCGACCCAGAGTTGACGGTTATCTTGTTTCTTTTCCCACTCAACCCAGAGTTGACGGTTATCTTCTTTCGTTCCCACTCAACCCAGAGTTGACGGTTATCCTTTGTCTTTTCCCACTCAACCCAGAGTTGACGGTTATTTCTTATTGTTTCTTTTCCCTCTCAACCTAGAGTTGATGATTATATTTTATTTAACCCAGAGTTGATCCTTTCTTTTCCCTCTCAACCCAGAGTTGGCGGTTATCTCTTCTCTTTCCCACTCAACCCAGAGTTGACGGTTATCTTTTATCCTTCTTCCACTCATCCCAGAGTTGACGGTTATCTTTCCTCGTTTCCCACTCAACCCAGAGTTGACGGTTATCCTTTATCTTTTCCCACTCAACCCAGATTTGACAGATATTTCTTGTCTTTTCCCACTCAACCCAGAGTTAACGGTTATTTCCTATTTTCTTTTCCCTCTCAACCCAGAGTTGACGGCTATCTCTAGTATCTTTTCTCTTTCCCACTCAACCCAGAGTTGACGGTTGTCTCTAGTTACTTTCTCTTTCCCTCTCAACCCAAAGATGACGGCTATGTCTTATTGATTTCTCTTTCCTTCTCAACCCAGAGTTGACGGTTATCCCTTTTTCAACCCAGAGTTGGCCCTTTCTTTATTTCTTTCCCTCTCACCCAAAGTTGACGGATACTCCTTATTGATTTGTCCTTTCCCACTCAACCCAGAGTTGACGGTTATCTTTTCTCCTTTCCCACTCAACCCAGAGTTGACGGTTATTTCTTATTGATTATCCTTTCCCCACTCAACCCAGAGTTGACGGTTATCCTTTGTCCAATCCAGAATTGATTTTCCTTTTCCCACTCAACCCAGTGTTGACAACTACCTAATTTCCCTTTCTATTCTCAATCCAGAGTTGATGTTTACCTCTTATCCAACCCAGAGTTAACTTCCCTTTATTCTTCGACCCAGAGTTGACCTACTTTCCTTTTTCAACCCAGAGTTGATGTTTATTTCATTTATAACCCAGAGTTAATTTGTTCTAACCTCAGTGGATTTGACACTATTTCTTCCCCAGTGGATCACATCTCTCATCAGGCAAATTTTCAGGTTCTTTTGGTATTTAATCTTCTTCTACCTTGAATGTTCGAAAGGCTAATGCCAGTCTCACCATCAGGTTAAAGATGATTAAATAGGGGCAGCTGTTGCACCCCAAAATTTGCCCATCTAATTATTCTTAATCGACTTACACATCTCATTCATTTACATCTTAGGTCATCAATAAAATCATGCATTTTATCAATAAGTGGGAAATGAGAGTAAGGATCATGGATGTAAGGATTCATTTGGAGCTCTTTGCAAATATTCACGTATTTGAAGTCATCGTCTGAACAAGATGTGTTGTGATATTCTCTGACTATATCGTCCCTATTCTGCCTTTCATCAATTCAAGGGGATTCCTAAAGTTGATTAAGATACAGAAAGTGACTCATGGTTTGTTGAAATAGAATGATGAGTTTATTTATCTTCTGATACATCAAGTCAAGGTCTTATGCATATTAAAGTTGCTTAGAGGACGAATTATTATGAATTTAAGATTCAATCAGGAGTGTTCTAATTATTATGGAATGATGTCAAAATTACAAGTTTTGTTACCAAATGTCTCCATTACAACAATACAATTCCATTACAAAGAGAGTACAAAGAAAACTACACAAATATATGCTTCAAACCAAGACGACATGATTTCATAAAGCCTATTACTTCTAAATCCTTTGCCATAAACTTTCAAATGACCTTCTCCTCCAAACTTCACACATCCATCTTACTGCCAATGCCATGTTCCAGCCTTTTCCAAATCCTACAAAAGAAAAAAGAAGCATTTCAATTTGAATTCCAAACCATACAAAATTTAAGGCATTTGGCATTATGTTGAAAACAGTTTAATCAGCAGCATACACAAAAAATAAGTTTGCATCACTTATCATTAAGAGCACGGCTCAGAAATTTGCAGCATCCAAACACTTGAAAACCTGCATTAACTACACATTCAGATCAGCTCTGCATCCAAAAGCCATAACAGAACTTTCCTAAACCAATTTCAGTTTAACCTCCTATTCGAGTCAGTTCATTTTAACAACCTCTAACCAATTTTTATAACAGAAAAGAGCAGTTTGTAACATACTATTTCTAACCACCTAGCAGTTTTAACAGTTATGATAGATCCAACAGAAATTAGTTACAAACCACATAACAACCTTAATAACCTCATAACAGATTCAGTTACAAACTAACTTCTAATAACATGTAACTAACCTTTTCTAATCTCTAACCAACTGACATATAACCTCCAACAAAATCAATTACAGGACTCTAACAGAATTTAACTGAAATAGTTAACAGAAAATTCAGAGAGAGCTAACCTTGAGAACTCTATATAACAGGTGCTTCACCACTGCTCAAAGTTTCTTCAATCACCTTCTTCACTTTCACCATTTCTCGACCTCACTTCCATTTGCTTCACTTTACGCTCCACCATTCATCATCTTCATCTTGAATTCTCCACTCTCCACCGTTTTCTTCATTCACCTTCTCCATAACCGTTCGTCACCTTCATTCTTCACCATTTTTTCTCCATTTCACTCTCTTCACTTCTCTGCTTCACACTTGACTCTCTCAATTACATCATCATCTTCAAGCTTTCTCCAATCACTCTCCATCTCTGAATAATCATCACAAGAACCCGCAAAAACTGAACCAAGATACTGAGAAGATGAGAAAATCGCAACAAAAAGAATTCAGAATCTCCTTCATCGATAACCACATCTAAACCTTCATCTTCTTCTTCAACCAACGTCATCTTCAGTTCATCTTCGTTCGCACTCCTGCAACAAATTGTACGAATCATTCATCTGCACCAAGCATCAATCACCAACAATCTTTATCATCTTCATTGAACCAACGCTGCAGGGGCCTCCATCACATTCATCTTCACGCGTTCATCATCTGCGACAACATCAATACACCGTCAATAATTATCTTTCAACAAGAACAGAAGAGAGAAGAAGAAGAAGATTCAAAAAGCATAAAAAAAAGATCGAGACGCACCTGAGCCAAGGTTCATTCTTGCGATTATTTCGCGATTCAAGCATCGGCGAAGAACACGGACTCTTCACTCCGGTCTTCTTCGACACTTCTCACTTCACGTAAGCACAAAACTATCTCCGTCTTTATCTTTGATGCTGTTGTGTTTTGTGGTGCATCGGGAATGATTCTCTTAAGGTATCACGGCCTGTATCTTCATCTTCATCATTTGATTTAGCTCTGGAAGTTTCTAGGGTTTGCCATTAAGCTATATAAAGGGGAATAACAAAGGGATTTGAAGAGGTGAAGGTCGATTAGGAATAGAGGAAGATGAGAGGCTCTAGGAGATGGTGCCGATTTCTTGGTTGGGATCGTCGCTGCCGTAGCTACCGCCTCCAGGCGATTTCCGGCCACCGTTTGCTTTAGATGAGAGTGAGGAAACAGAGTGGCACGAAGCTGAATCGTCTCATACGTTTAACCCTAATCCCTTTTTCTTGTTCATTTCAATTTCTTTTTCTATTATTAATTAACGAATGAATTAATTAAGTTAATAGAAAATGTTGATAGGAATTAAGTCTCTGATTAATTGCTGATTAAAATTAGTTATGATAATCTGACCATAATCTGAATCTACTCAATGAACTGGGCCATACGAGTTATGCTTGCCACACCCCTCTAGGGCCCGTCACACCATCTTCATTCTTGGCTGAATAGAAACTATACAAAATAAGCTTGGGCCGAATTCAGTTCTGCACCCCCGAGGCCTATGCTGCCATTTTTGGCAAAGTCAATGCTGTAACAAAAACTGCCTTGGGCTCAAATCACTATGTTCACCCCTGCAGGCCCATGTGCACCCCTTTTTGGTATACTGAAAAACCGTACAAAAATAGTTTGCTAGGCCTATCCACCTGGGCCAACGCCTCTGCTAATCACCACCTTCAATTCAACTTGACACCCCCTGTTTCCTTTTATTTCAATTAATAATTTAGATTTTAATTAGATTTTTTGCCACTTCTTTTTAGTAATTAAAATGCTGATTTTTCCTATTAGTTTTAGACCTTTTAATACATAATTTTTGACATAAAAAATGATCATAAAAATATTAGTTTTAGGCTATTTGTTTTTAGTCTTTTACTTGATTCAATTTCTCTCATAAAAATCAACATAAAAATAATAGTACTTTTAATTCACTTTTGTGCTATATTTTGACTTGTTCTATTTCATGCTCTTGTACTATTTTCATGTATCCTACTTGTTGACTTCTAATTGTGATCTTTATTTTCATATTCTTTTATTCCTAACCTTAGGTAGAAACCATGATAACATTAGGTAGAAATTCCCTTCATTTAGGCTAGTTTCTTTTCCTTTTCAACTTCAAAACATCTAACAATATCCAAATTAAATTCCCATAAAAAATACCAAGATAATACTAAAAAAATATTAATAAAAAATTGAAAATCATTAAATAGGGAATAGAAGCTTGAATCTCCCTTGCTTAAGGGAATCATTCGAGTGCTTGGATCTCCCTTGCTTAAGGGAACCATTCGAGCGTAAGTTCCCAATTTCTAAAAAAACACAAACCAAAGAGCAACTCGAGTCTCCCTTGCTTTAGGGTTCCACTCGAAACGCTCAAAATCTCTTCTTCATCTCGCCTCCGAGGCATTATTTCCCTTAATCGGACATGTTGCTTCCTTTCGATCGCAGACTGGTAACGCATAAGACTCCACTCAACGGTGCTCTGACTCCCGAGAAGGATACGTAGGCATTAGGTCGTGGGGCCTAAGCGAGCACAACTATTTATAAACCATTTTTTCCCCGTGTTTCTTCTTCTTTCATTTGCATGCATTCCCTTAGCATTAAGCTCTAGATTTATACACCCTTTAGATAGAAACAAACATAGGTGGATACCATCGAGTACGATGGGCGTGAGGGGTGCTAGCACCTTCCCCTTGCGTAACCGACTCCCGTACCCTATCTCTGGTCTAAAGACCTCGTTCTTATTCATTCTAGGTTTTCTGATATTCCTTTCCCTCTTTGGGATAAATATATTGGTGGCGACTCTGTTCATTTTCGCGAGCGTGCGACCCATACCTTAAATGATGGTAATTTAAGCTTATATATCTGAAGTTGTGGTATTTGAATTTAGAGCCTTAGTAATAGATAGATAAAATAATTTTAATAATATCTAACTATATATTATGTACCAAATAAGAATATTTTATCGATAAATTTAATATGTTATAAATAGATAGTTAGAACAAAAAAAAATCACAATATTAAAATAAGTAAGAGATAAAAATATCAAATATTTCTTGACAAAATAAAAATATCAAATAAATAACCAAATAATATAAAACTATATTAATGCCTCACAAAAACCATTTGATTTTTTGATTAGCACATTCCCAACTCATAGTAAAGACTAAAAATAACATGGTTTGTTTGAATTTAATTAACACGTTCCCAACTCATAGTAAAGACTAAAAATTACATGGTTTGTTTGGACTTTCATTTGCTCAATATATATATACTACAACATTCTAAAGCATCTAGTCCAACATTTTCAATTCCATGATTATGAACACTAAATAGATGCACTAACTTACAAAAATATTTTACCTTTAATGGGAAAAAGTACATTTTCACAAATAATAACATGAAATTCATAAAATTAAAAAACATAAATTAAAAAATTATTATAAATTTAGATTAACAGCATTCAAGTTTAAAAACATTAAATAACTTATGATTTTAAATGTGGTAACATCTCTGAACTAAAAATATTAATGCAATTTTTTTAATCTAAAACACAAACAAATATTATTTTCTCATAAGATTATTTATATATAAAATTTACCCTCAGGAACATACTGTAGTCGGATAATATTTTCATCTTTAGAAAAATGATCCATCCACTAATTCATAGTGTGTGTGTGATGCCCCATATTCTACTTAGAAATCTAGAGCAAAGTAAGAGGTTTCAACATTTTTTTGAAATTTCTATTACTATCCTTCCTTTATTATCTCAAGAGTGCAAAGCTATCGGTACTTATTAAGGGGAAATTTTATTATTGTATGCACGACTCATTTTTTATAGCAATCGAACTACCTTTTGACGCGAATAATAACATTTGTGATGAAATTACCCGGTTACTTAGTAAATGGATTGTTCATAGTAATCTAATCACCTTTTGACGCGAATAATAACATTTGTGATGAAATTACCCGGTTACTCAGCAAATGGATTGTTTATAGTAATCAAATCACCTTTTGAAGCGAATAATAACATTTGTGATGAAATTACCCTGTTACTCAGCAAATGGATTGTAATCAAATCAACTTTTGACGCGAATAATAACATTTGTGATGAAATTACCCGGTTACTCAGCAAATGGATTGTTTATAGTAATCAAATCACCTTCTGACGCGAATAATAACATTTGTGATGAAGTTACCCGGTTACTTAGCAAAAAGATTAAGGAGCAATGAAGCATTTCGTGTTACTCCTGATAAATTTTGAGCCGAGTTTTTATTTTTTTCCCCTGCTATTAATATTTAATTTTGCTTTTACACCCTTTTGATACTAAATTTCAGATTAATTTGGTGTTAAGAATCAAAAGTCTCAATCCTCTCACATTACCTTTATTACTTCACAAAATATAAGGCATTGAGATGTCTCAAAAGAAGTGCATATTTATATTTAACTAAAGACTTAAATATAATTCCAACACAATAGGTATAAATTCATCATTGGGTTGATAAACCTCAAAAAATGGCGAATGACAAATAATCAAGAGATCTCAAAATATACCGAATGATGAAAACGATATAATAAATGTAGGATTTTCCGTCCTATTAATTCCACTGAAAAATATTTAAAAAAAATAATATAAGATACCAAACTTTGAAAAACAATCTAATAATTTTAAATAGAAGTTTATTACCTCGGCAAATGAGAGGAATGTGCTATTGCTAATTTTTTATGGATGTGTTTGTTTTTATTTTCATGATCATGCAAGTATAGAGACTCCTCCATAATAGTTGGGAGTGGTGGCTTCCATTTGTGGTGGTTGTGGGGTTGGGGTTGGCATTGGGATTGAGTTGAAGTAGAAATATCAGTGGCTTTGCGGGATTTGAACCCATTAAAAAACACTTAAACATGGTTGGAGTTGAGTTGAGGTTGCTAATTTTGAAGTTAAAGTTAACTATAGCATCTTATATATACTATTGGGTCCATTCAAACTTTATAACTTTTGTTATAATTTTTTTATATCTGTCCTTAAATATCTCAACAACAATAACGGATGATACGTAAAAAATTCATTTTTAGTTAGTCGATAGTTTTATTCAAATTTCAATATTTTAGGATACTTATTTTGCTTTATTTTTTAGGATAAATTTTAGGAGATAAATATTAATTACTAATAAATTAATTAATATTTTAAAATATTATTGACTTAAGCATAAGAACAATTATAATATATTATTTAATATTTTTTCATACTTTACTTTTCATTTAATTTTTTGAAAAATAAGTTACCACAAAAGTAGCTAACTTTACTTTTCATGTTATTTTTTGAAAAATAAGTTACCACAAAATTAGCTAGAACGTACCATTTGTACCTGAGATTTTGTAAAATTTTGTAACTTTACTTTTATTTATTTATTAAATTTATACTAAAATTGAGAAGGACTGATATTTTTCCTTCTCCTTACCATTTCTTCTCGTGTAATGTTCAATTAGGTTTGTAACTTTTACAATTAATTAATAAAATTAATTGTCACTTTCCCATAAAAATTGTTGAAATTTGAAATATTATATGTCGAAATGTTCTTTTATTTTATTTTAAGTTATTTAATTTTATTAAAGAATACTCAAATTTTATTAAAATATATAAATTAATTTTACTTCCACAATTTTTTTTGTTTATTTTATTAAATTTAATAAATTTAAGTTAATTGTCATCTTCCCAAAAAATTTGTTGAAATTGAAATATAATATGCGATAATGTTCCTTTATTTTGTTTTAAGCTAATTAATTTTATTTAACAAAATACTAAAATTTATAAATTAATTTTATTTAACAAAATACTAAAATTTATAAATTAATTTTACCTTCACAATATTTTATTTATTTTATTAAATTTAATAAATTTGTGTTAGGTTCATCATAACTTCCCTAAAATATCATATTAAATTATGATAAATTTTAATATTTCCATAAATGCCATGTTCAAGTAACTAATATTTGGAAGGATTTTTCAGATAACCATTTCATATGTTGATGAAGACCTTCCATTTGAAGAGAGACAAGCATCCCTTGCAAATTACAGTTTTAGATGTAAATGTCCAAAGTGCATTGAAGAAGAGCCATAAATAGTGTTACAACCCCATGCAAACATTTATGCACAACATAGTCCAATTGTATAAAGCGGCTGAATGCAAGGTTTAACAATGAATTTTATGCATGGAACCAAAATCAATTTTGCAAAGCTTGTATATTTCTATGAGAAGATTAGTTCTAGAAGAAGACCTGCAAAGTGGTAGCAATCACTCCGAGCTCAAATAAATATAGGTAATGAGATTTTTGAAATTAGAGATTACTTTTAGCGTTGATATCATTAAATTTAAATATTTTTGAAGTTGCGATAGTGAGTATAAAATTAACAAAAAATTCATAAGAATAATGTTTTGTTCAAGAATTTAGGCTCACAATGTCGACGGAGAATAGTTGGATGACAACTCGATAGCGGTATTTGATTGAAATTGATTTTTGAGGACTTGCAAATGGACTACCTGCAAACACTCCGACGCTAAAATTATAGTATAAGGGCATGGGATATTTAAAGTTAGTGAGCGCGTACCTTGAGTATACTAATCTAGAAGAAGACCTACAAAGTGTCTCCAAACACTCACTCCGATGCAAAAGTACCTGCAAACACTCCGACGTTCAAATTAATATTGACAATTAGATATGTACCGTAATTTTTAGTTCGATGGCCAAAATACCTGCACCTACTTCATCATTCAAACTAGTATTGACAATGAGATTTTTAAAATTAAAAATATGCATACCTTAAACGATGGTAATTTAAGCTTATATATCTGAAGTTATGGTATTTGAATTTAGAGATCTCTTTCATATGAAGCAGGGTGAAACCATTGCGGATATGCAAAAGAGATTTTCTCACATTATCAATCGATTACACACTTTGGGATATCTTAGTAGGGAATGGCAACCTAAGGTCACGGCAGTCAAAGAAGCCAATGATCTCTCTACATTGGATCTCACGGCTCTATTCGGAAAGCTTGAAGAACATGAGCAAGATCTCATGAACCTAAACAAGCACGAGAACAAAGAAAAGAAAGAAAAGTCAAAGGACACCGAAAACAAGTCTATTGCTCTAAAGGCTTCAAGTTCTAAGTCATCCACCAAAGATACATGTGAGAGTGAGTCTAGTGACGAAGATGATAGTCCGGATGAAGATATGGGATTATTCGTAAGAAGATACAATAAATATCTTCGAAAGAATGAAATTAAGCATTCGGACAACAATCTAGTTGACTACAGACGTCAATCAAAGACTAACAAGCAAGATGAGTATAAGAAGACTAAACCTAGAGGGTCTTGTTACAATTGCGGTAAACCGGGTCACTACAAACCGGATTGCCCCTCGCTTAAGAAAGATAAGACAAAGAGCAAATCTCAAAAGAAGCAGACAAAAGGAAGAAGAGCCTATATCGCTTCGGAAAGTGATAGTAACTCTTCTAGCAAAGAAAGCTCAAGCGATGAAGAGGAAACCGTCAACCTATGTCTCTGTTTACCCAGAAATATGGTAAACAAGCTCTAGTTTCCTTTTTAAAGGTTACTTTTGCGGAATCAACTAGAATATTCCAGGACTAATTGCTTTTATTTGTCTATTATGTGTATCTGGTCTGTATTAAATGTAGTAATAACCTTAAAGTAAAAGTATGCACTGAAATTTAAGATTTTAAAGTAAATGAAAACGATAAAATGCAGTAAATATGCACTGAAAGTAATGCGTAATGTAAAATGATTGCATAAATTATTACCTATTTGGTGTCTTTTAACGCCATGATTAATTTACACATCCCTAGACACTAATTATTACCTAAATCCTAGGTAGTGGGCTATAACTGCTCCCCACTTTCTTGTACCAGTTTCCAAAGCGTTTTTGACGTGACCTTTGATTCAACAACTTCCTTTCTACACGATTTTACTGACGTCACTTACAACCCATATATATATGGACTCCTCTTCCTTTCTTTTCTTTCTCCTCATTTTTCTGTTCTTCACAAACATCTTCAGAGCTCTCTTCTTCTCTAACCTTTAAGCACTTGTTTTCTTCTTTCCTTCAGTACATTAACAATGGCTGCGAACACCACTATCAACACAAACACGACAATTTATGCCACAGGCTCTAACCCTTTAGGAGCCATTATCTCTCGTGAAGAAGAAGAGAAAGGGTTGGATTTCGTTCCTCAACCCAATCTTACAGAAGCCAAAGCCATTATGTTGCAAAATCAAATGCTAATCCCTTTCCAGATTAATGATAAATTAGTAGCTTTCTCAGGGCCTCTCCCAGATCATCGCTCTCATCCAGCGCAAACCACTGGTTTCTTCCCCTCATTTCAAACTACAATGCCTGTAGCTTTTGATAAACCACGCCCTCTCGACCTGAAGTTCATGGATCCTTCAATGAGGGTATTTCATTCGACCCCAGCTCCTGGCAACAAAGAGTATCTGGCTTGGCTTAACAAAGTTCAAGCGAAGAAACAACAGAGATGGGAGGAATTAGGTATCTTCGACGCCATACAATTGCCAGAACTGGTCATAAGGTTTGTCCCCCTATGTTGCTTGCTTCGTTGTTCTTCTGGGAAGGTTCGACTAACACTTTTCACCTTCCTTGTGGGATGATGACTCCCACTCTTTTCGACGTGGCTGCCATCATAGGGCTTTCGCCCTTGGGTGAGATCTTCGACCCAACTCTCCTGACGGAGATAAACTTCAACTTCACCAACGCTACTATCACTAAATACATGCAGGATCGTTTTGACAAGTCCACAGACGAAGTCTCTGACGAAGAGCATGTTGCTTTCCTCACTTACTGGCTTTCATATTACTTGTTCTGTCCAGGGTCGGTTCGGATAGCTAAAGCTTACATACCCCTGGCTATCCAGATTCATGAGGGTCGAAAGGTTTCTTTAGTTAAGCTTCTACTTGCTTATCTTTACCATACCCTGGGTATAGCGTCTTTAAGAATCAAACGCCTTCACGAAACCCCAAAGCAGCTATCTCTGTCAGGACCTTACTGGCTTTTGCAACATTGGTTGAATGCTACTTTCGAGTCATATATTGCTTATACTGTTTCTCGATCTATTTTGGAAGTCATGTATGACCGGAGAGTCGAAGGTGTCAAGCTTGCCTTTCAAACACCTCAAGACGAATCTAACAGGCCCAACCTTATCAAATATGTGAAGGTGTTTTCTGAATGTAAAACATTCATAGCTTCCATGGCTCCTTTCTCAAATTGATGCTTTGGGCCAACTTGGTTTAAAGCCATTTTCCCTGGAAACACTCCAACCCTTCGAGCTCAATTAAATGCCATTTGGGTTGCTTTTCTGACCCCAACACTCCTTTCTCATCGCATTGAGTCGACCGGTAAGTGTTATGGGTTTGTGGGTTATCAACCAAACTTGGTCTCTCGACAATTTGGTTTGAGCCAAATGCTTCCCAAAAGCCTGTACACTCATGATGATGATATCTGCTACACTGGTCGACCGTTCACAACTCGTCAACATCTCGATTGTTTAAAATTTCATGATAAACAATCCTTGGAACACCCCACCTTTACTTTCCAAAACTCTTATTTCACAACCAAAGAGTTTAGTGAGTGGTGGTCTGAATATTACCAACTGTATGATGGAGACTCGTTTGTCAAGAAACTGAATACTGCATTCGACGTGCAGGAAGATCAACTTACTATAAGTAAGTATTTTTACATCTAACTTCGTTATCTTTTTACAATTTTCAATGTTCTAATTTCAACCTTAGACCTTTCAGGGCCTTATCCTACCAGTCAAGTTGAAGTCCCTGCTCCTAAACCAGGTCGAAAGCGCCCTAGTACGTCGAACACCATCACAACCAAGAGAAACAAAGTTGTAAGAAAGGTATTACCTTAACCTTTATCTCTTATCAATACTCATTCATTAATTGTTTACTCTCTCTTTAGTTGGTAGTTCCTGCTGATTCAAACGAAACTACGTCTCCACCAAATCAAGAAAGTGAAATTTTCTCACGACCTTCGCTTCCGACTCCAACGAAGAAACGGAAGGTTGTTAAAAACATTCCTAAAGTGGTTGTCCAGCCCCAAACAGTTCCAACAATAATCCCTTCGTCGTCTCAAGTTCCTCCTGAGGTAACTTAGCACTATTTTTTTTTTTTGTATTTCTTTCAACAACTTATATTCTAATATGTTTCCTCTAAAATAGAGTGCATCAACTGTCGACCATACTCAAGAGAAAATTGTCAAAGTTGCTGAAAAGATTCTTGAGGCTGCTTCTGATTTAAGCCTTCTTAGTCCCCAAAAGACAGACGCTTTTGGAAGTACTACAGATTCAGCTAATACCCCAGGTCGAATTCGAACAGAACCCCAAGACAATCCCATCATCGACCAAGCTCAACATGCAATTAAAAATGTTGAAGCTGCTGACCATGCCTCTCGTCCAGAGCACAATATCATTTCTCAATCCAAACAACATCTTATTGTTGATGACACCAACTCCAACAGTTCTCTTAGTCAGGAGGAGATTCTGGGCTTGAAAAAGACTAATCCTCTAGAGGCTCTCTTTCGACTTCAAAAACTGAGGCCAAGTTCTCTTGACATTCCTGTTCAGTCGACTAATGTTGATGCTGAAATCGACGCTTCCCTTGTCAATGCTATGTGCCAACTACGAGCCCACTTGAATGAACCTGAGTTTCTTACTGTCCTTGAGAGCTCTGAACATCTTGGTGGAGAAATTCGCAAGTTACTTGACTCACTCATTAAAGCTTCTCTTCCAGCAGTTGTTGCTCAATTCTTCTTTGATTTTGAGGCGTATTTCGACCAACTCTGGAGGGACCTCATCACCAAGAAAAACATTAATCGACAAGCAAAGAACAAAGATCTTGAAATGGAGAGGGAGTGGGATGCCAGTGCAGCCTCAACTAAGAAGGTTGAAGAGTTTCAGGAAAAAACTTTAAAGTTTTCTGACAAGGAAGGAGAGATCAACAACAAAATTGCTGACTATAAGGCCCAAATTGATGCTCTCAACAAGAAAATTCAAGATCTTGAACAAGAGAAAATCACTTTGGCTCAAACTGAGAAGATTCCTTCGCCTGAAACTGTTAATCAAGAGATTTTAAAGGGTCTTGGTCATGGTGAAATGCTCTCAAACTGGAAAATAGCGTTCGACGGCTTAGACAAGGCTTGTCTCGACTTGACTCTAAGATTAACTTTGAATCGGCCAAGCTAGCCTATTTTAGGAATAACTTTCCTACTTTGTAATTTTTGTTTTCGACTGACTGTCTACGTACTTTATAATGAATTTTTTGTAATGACTGGCCAAGTTTTCATCCATTTTAATATAATCTTTTGGTTTTATTCTATTATGCGAATTTCTTGAAGTATAGGTTTATATTTTTTCAAATATTTACCATTTATCCTCAAGATTCGACCATCTGAATTCAGTTCTTCAATTTCATATGCGTTTTTTGAAAACACTTGCAAAATTTTAAACGACCCTTCCCAACTTGGGGACCATTTACCTAATAATTTATTCCTTTGATCCATGGGTAGAATAACTTTCCACACATAATCACCTACCACAAATGTTTTCTCTTTTACTTTCTTGTTGTAAGCTTTTGCCACTTTTTGCTTTTGTCTTATTAACCTATCCAACGCTATTAGTCGTTCTTCGTCTAAATCTACTAATTCATCTAACATCATACTCCAGTACTCCTCTGTCGAAACATTGCTTTGTCATTGAATTCTATCTGACTGTAGATGAATTTCTGCAGGCAACACAATGTCATGCCCAAAGGTCAAACGAAATGGGGTAGTGTTTATTGCTTCCTTTGGTGATGTTCGACAAGCCCAAAGGATTTGGTCGAGTGTTTGATGCCAGTTTCTTGGCTTTCTCCCTACATGCTTTTTTATCAAGTTTATAATAACTTTATTAGCAGCTTCGACTTGACCATTAGCCTGAGCATAATAAGGAGTGGATGTTAGCAATTTAAATCCTGTCTCTGCTGCAAAAGCTTGCATCTTTCGACCAATAAAGACTGATCCCTGATCAGTGGTAATAGTCTCTGGAATCCCATATCTATAAATAATATGTTTCTGTATGAAACTAATCACTGCTTCTTGATCAGCACTAACCAGTGGAATTGCTTCTATCCATTTAGTAAAATAATCTATTCCTACTAAAATGAATTTTTGTTGTTTAGAAGATGCAGGTTTGATTTCTCCTATTAAATCCAAAGCCCATCCTCTAAAAGGCCAAGGTTTGACAATGGAATGCAACTCACTGGCTGGAACATGTTGAATACCTGAAAACTTCTGGCATTCTTGGCACCCTCTTGCGTATTCAATACAATCTTTTAACATTGTCGGCCAATATAAACCTTGTCTAAACAACAACCACTTCATTTTATGGCCTGACTGATGAGCTCCACAAACACCACTATGCACTTCTGACATGGCCAAATATGCTTCGGCCTCACTTAAGCACTTCAACAATACACCTTCAGCCGTTTTCTTGTATAATTCATTTCCTAATATCACATAGTTTAAAGCTCTGTATTTGATCTTTCGATCAGTCCCTCCGACTGGATTATTTAGGTATTGGACTAATGGGTTTCTCCAATCAGAAACTGTCATATTGTCGATCGCAAAAATTTCCAAGGCATACAAATCTTCACTTTTAATTTTGTCTTCTACCCCCCAAGTTTTGATGTCGACAATTGTTCTAATTTGTCCAACACTACATGAGTTTCCTTCTCTTTGAGATCGACCATATCTTCTAACTTACTTTTGGAAACTCTATACCCAGAAGCAATCTGTGCCAATTCATTGGCAATATAATTATCAGATCTCGGTACATGCAAAATCTCAACATATTCAAATTTCTCTAACAAGCGTACTACTATTGCATAGTACACTATTAGATTTTCTTTGATGCATTTATACTCTTTCTTGATTTGTGGAATTACCAGCTCAGAATCGCCTCGAATTTCAACTCGCTCTGCCCCCAAGTCTATTAGGGCTTTCAAACCAGTTATCAAAGCTTCGTATTCGACTTCGTTATTAGAACATACCTCCTTCATTCTATAGTGGAACTTGGTTGGAAGTCCTTCAGGAGAAATAATCAGGACTCCAATGCGTGATCCATTTTTATGACTAGAACCATCAAAAAACAACTTCCAAATAGATTGATCGACCAGATTTGCTGATAGTTCAACTAACCCATGTTCGACTATAAAATCGGCCACGATTTGTCCTTTCATAGCTTTTAAAGGAACATATGTTAAGGATAATTCAGTTAGCGCCAAGGCCCATTTACCAATTTGACTATGCAAAATTGGTTTAGACAACATATGTTTAATAACATCAAAATGAGAGGACACATATACATCAACAGGCTTTATATATTGCTTAAGTTTATTACATGAGAAGTACAAGCATAAACATAATTTTTCAATATCATTATACCTAATTTCAGCATCCACTAAGGTTCGACTTAGATAATATATAGCTCTTTCGACGCCATTATTATCCTCTTGGGCTAACATACTCCCAATTGTCGAACCTGATGCAGCTATGTACAACTTCATACTTTTTGTCCTATTGGGGGGTAACAAAATAGGAGGCTTAGTTAAATAAGCTTTTATTTGGTCGAATTCCTGTTGATGTTCTTACTCCCATTTGAATTGATCTTGATTCTTGAGCTTCACAAGTGGTGAAAAAATCTTCGTTTTACCACTTAAATTTGAGATAAATCTCCTCAAGAAATTAATCTTCCCCAACAATGACTGGAGTTGTTTCTTTGTTTCTGGCGCCTTTAGCTCCGAGATTGCTTTCGTCTTGTTCTGGTTTATCTCAATACCTTTCTTGTGAACCACGAAACCCAGGAAATCCCCTGCATGTACACCAAAAGCACATTTTAAAGGATTCATTTTGAGTCCATATTTCCTCATTCTTTCAAAAGACTGTCGAAGATGGTCTAAGTGACCATTCTCAGAATTAGATTTTATCACAATATCATCAATATAAACCTGCATAAATTTGTCAATAAAATCATGAAACATGGAATTCATAGCTCGTTGGTACGTAGCTCCAGCATTTTTTAAGCCGAAAGGCATTACTACCCATTCATAAGTACCTAAAGCACCTGGGCATCGAAACGTCGTCTTAGGTACATCTTCGTCAGCTATAAAAATTTGGTTATAACCTGAATATCCATCCAATAAGCTGAGATATTCAAATCCGGCTGCGGAGTCGACTAACATCTCAGCAACAGGCATGGGATATTCATCTTTAGGGGTAGCACTATTTAAATCTCTGAAATCTATGCATATATGAAGGCTACCATTTTTCTTTATGACAGGCACTATATTAGCTAACCATTCGACATACCTCGCAGTTCGAATAAACTTGCTTCTCAGCAATCTTTCAATTTCTACTTTGATTTTTTCCATAACTTCCGGTGCAAATCTTCTAGGAAGTTGCTTGATAGGTTTCTTTCCTGGGTTTAAAGGTAATTGATGTTCTACCACACTTAGACTTAAACCAGGCATTTCATTGTAATCCCATGCAAAACAATCTTTATATTCCTTCAAAAGTCGAATCAACTTGGTCTTTAGATCACTTGTAAGTTTTGTACTTACATATGTAGGTCTTTTAGTGACTCCATCACTCAAGTCAATTTCTTCAAGAGGATCTTGAGCCTCCATTCTTTTTACTGATCCCAACGGATCCATCTCGAAGCCTAAAGGTTCGTCATCGTATATCCCATTAAATCTTTCGACCTGATGATCGACTTCTTGATTGTTTTCACTTTTTACCATCATGGCCTCAAAAGCCATGTTTTTCTCCATTTCAGCTTCTAAAGCCGCTTTTCTCTTGTTTTCGGCCAAATAAGCCGTTATTCGAGCCAGGTATTCTGACTCAGTGGTCATCATCTTTGACTGTTGTCCTCTGCTCTGGAGGACTTTCTTGATTCAATGGTTCAGTGGGATCTTCCTTATTCCAAATGAAACCATAATTTGGGTCCAAGTTCAGATACTTAGACACACTTTCATCAAAAGAATACACTTCTTCTGCTTTGTAGCAAGGGGCTACATTTGCTAGATGCTGGTCGAAATGCCTGCGACCACTCTCAGTTTTATAATAGCTGTGGTCAGCCTCAACATTTTCAACTATACCATCTGGCCTCTAAATAGCCACACGCTGATGCAAAGTAGAAGGAATTGCCCCTATGCCATGGATCCATTCTCGACCCAGGAGTAATTTAAAATTTGCCTGGGATGCAATCACCATAAAGATGGTTGACCTAACAGTCGAACCAACAACCAATTTTACCTGAATTACTCCAAGTATTCCACATGTCTTGCCCTCATAATTAGACAGCACCATATTATGAGGCCTTAAATCTTTGTCAGACTTACCCACTTTCTGAAGTGAAGAATAGGGCATTAAGTTCAAAGCAGCTCCACCATCAACAAATACTTTGTTTATTGGAACACCATCTACCTTTGCCCTTATGAACAAAGGCTTCAAATGATACATCATTCCTCGACCTGGCTTCTCAAACACAGCCTTTTGTTCTTCTACTACTCCTTTTCCCATTACATAATAACAAACGGGTGTTTCTTCCACATTTTCGTCTGGAAGAAAATCATCTTCATTCTCAGACACCTCAGATATTCTGTCGAACTCTGCTGGAAGTATAGATACAATTCCACAGTCAATTAACAACTCATCTGATTCTATGTCAAAGTTGTCATCGACCTCTTCGTCCGATAGTGGAGAATACTCAGGCTCTTTTCTTGTATTGAGGGTCGGAGTATCATCGTCAACTAATTCTTTGATGAGCTTCTTTCCTAGGATCATTCCTGCAGCTAGTCTCTCATTTGCCACTTTGGCTTGTTCTTCAGTCAACTTCCTCTGAAAAGGTCTTGGCTGATAATGAGAAAAACCTGCTTGCACCATCTTCGAACTTTCCTGCCCATTCTTATGGCTTCTCTAATAACGCCTCCACTGCGTTCGAGTCATAGGATTCTTTCCTTTGTAGTTTGGAGATATGTAATATTTCCTCTTAGATCCACTATCAATCCAAGAGCCTTTAGCATTTGCTCCAACACCTTGGATCTGCCATTCTGGACGTTTGCCTCCTCTGAAGTTAATGGGTTTTACCCACTTATCCTCAGGGACGGCCGTCTTGGGGCGAAAAGTCTTTGGCTTTTCGAATAGCTTCTTGTATTCTCCAGCCCTTCGACCACTGTTTTCTCCTGTATACATGAACTGACGATTCTTGCCTCGACGAAGGTCGAACCTCACTTTGTTTGCAGCATCAATGTTGAAAACAGCATCACACCTTGGACATAATCCAACTTGAGAATTGTTTTTGTGACACCTCTCAGGAGTTTCAGGAGGCTTTCTCTTGGTTCAGGATACACCATGCTCAAGACTTTGCCATCAGTAGCACCGTCTTTCTTTTCGCCGAAACCATTAGTAGTCTCGACCATCGTCACATCAGCAAGCTTAGTATAGTGAGCTTCTTCGACCTGCAAGGGATCAGTATCAATTTGCATTGATGACTTTGGTTTTTCTCCAAACGGTAGCCTTCCTTCTTTCAAAGCCTCCTGCACCAAATCCCTGAAAAGAACACATTGAGAAGTCTTATGACCCAAGAAATTATGAAATTTACAAAATCCTCTTTTTTTCTTTTGTTCAAGAGGAGGATTTTTAAGTCCTGGGGGTACTACAATTTGCCCGTCAGTTACCAACAAATCAAATATCTCATCACATTTTGTTATATCAAATGAATACGTTTTACTAGAAAATTTCTCATTTTTACTTTCGATCGGATTTTTATCTTTTGAGGGCTTGAGCAATTTACAGATATATGGTGGTCCTGGCTTTAATTCAGCGACATTAACCTCTCCTTCCTCGTATTCACTATCACTAACAGAGTCGAACTCATTTGTAGTAACATAAGCTATCTTTTCTTTCTTATGATATTAACTAACTCTGGCTTTTTCAGCTTTTAGCCTTTCGACTTGATGTACCCGGTCTGCCAGTTGTGCCATATCCCTTAACTGTTGGGTATCTAATTTCTTCCTTATGGAATAATCTAACCCACCTGCAGCCATTTCGACTAACTCATGCTCAGGAATTTGTGTGAAACATCTAGCTTTCAATAACCTTAAACGGTTTAGATAGTCATCGACCGTTTCTGTACCCTTTCGCCTAACTCCAGCTAATTCTTTCAAACTAATCTTCGACTGTCCCATATAAAACTGCTCATGGAACAATCGCTCTAACTGGTTCCATGAAAATAAAGATTGTGGAGGTAAGGTCGTAAACCAAGTAAAAGCATTTTTTGTTAAAGAACTTGGGAAATATTTCACCTTTAAATTCTCATTGTTTGCTAATTCTTTAGCCTCTGTCTGGAACCTAGCAATATGTTCGACTGTCGATTCGCCAGTCTCACCAGCAAATTTGGTAAATTTTGGGATTTTCCAACCCCTAGGCAATTCTGTTTTCCTGACATACTCTGACAACGGGGAAACAAAATTAGGTCTATGTAAACCTACATTTATTCCATTTTGAACTAAAATTTGTTCGACTACATTAGAGATATTATTATGTCCAACATTGACATCTTGCTGGATATTTCTAAGAACCTGATCAGCATCCCGATGTCTTTGTACTACTCTAGGGATCTCTTGTTCAATTTGGTCCCCATTTCTCGTAGTTTCAACTACTCTCACATTCGACCCTTGTGGAGTCGAAAGATTTGGTTGTGGGGGCGCTCCAAAGAAATCTGCTATTCTGGCCATTTGTCCAGCCAATATTTCATAACTTTGGTTCGTATTGTTTATCATGGGAGTATAAACAGTTCCCATTTGTTGAGTAAGGGCATTCACCATTTCATGGTTGCTTTCGTCTATTTGTTGTCGGATTGACAACATTGACGTAGTACTTAGAGATGGCAATGTCTGGTTAATATAACTTATGCCCATTGGTCGACCCCCTAAGTTTGATGTGCTTGTTGCCATCATATTGTCGGAATATAATGAAGGATTCGTGTGTAAACCTTGCATCATAGAAGTGGGCATTCCAAACTGAGGGTTAAAACCTGGTGGAGGTATCATTCCTTGAAACGGCGGTCGTAATGGGTTAAATGGTGACTGTACATTCATTGGTGATGATACCAATGTTGTTGTCGTCGATCCACCAGTATTCGTTGTTCTAACTGGGGACGAATTTGCACCATTTTGTGATGTTGTTCCGGTTAGAACAACTCCTTGATTTCCAGAAAGGTCAGAATCATTTGTATTAACTTCAGACATGTTAGTTAATTTTCGACCACTTCTTAGTATCATACATAATTTTTAACAAATATAAAATAAACAGCAGTTGACGAGTCCCACTGGGCGTGCCAATTTGTTTACCCAGAAATATGGTAAACAAGCGCTAGTTTCCTTTTTAAAGGTTACTTTTGCGGAATCAACTAGAATATTCCAGGACTAATTGCTTTTATTTGTCTATTATGTGTATCTGGTCTGTATTAAATGCAGTAATAACCTTAAAGTAAAAGTATGCACTGAAATTTAAGACTTTAAAGTAAATGAAAACGATAAAATGCAGTAAATATGCACTGAAAGTAATGCGTAATGTAAAATGATTGCATAAATTAAACTGGTACGCATACATACATTCCAAAGTTGCACTCGTCACTCATTTTTGCACAGAGATTTGAGTTTACTTGTGTTTTTGTAGAAAATGCGGACCTTAAACTGTTCATCTGGAACTTGCTTAAATAGTGAAAATAAAATAACTACTACTAACGGTCGACTGATTACTAGCCGACACGTGTCCTCGACATGCAGCATCTTCGTCTGTGAGGCTTCCACGCGTCATGTAGAAACTGCTGAAAACTGTCTGAAACTACTTCCTTTGACTTCTGATGCCTTCCGACTTCAAAACTATATCTGGCAAAAATGCCTAAGTTTTCTGCTTATTTTAGTCGACCATGCATGGCAAACTTGCCAATTTTAGTCGAACCCTGGTAATAATGGCATTTTGTAGTCGAACCGTAGTCTTTGACTAAGAAAGCCTCTTAACCAGACTGCTTTGCCTTAGACTTTTTAATAATCTCATATATCTTAAAGATTATTTACCATTATTAGCAAGTCGAAATCCTAGGGTAACAGTCTCATGGCACATCAAAAGAAGAAAAAATTATAAGTCATGATAAATATAATAATGTTGATGCTATGTCTTATTTTGAATTAAAGCATGCCTTTGATACCTTGCATCATGAAGGTAAGGAAGCATTTCAACGCTTAGCTTCAAATAAAATAATTTTCAAATACCTTGAGAAGAAAGTTTCCGATTCCGAAAAGGAATTAGAAACTCTCAAGGAATCTATGATCAAAAGTATCAAAGACACAAGCGTTGTTGACAAGAGTCCTTGGTTTAAATGGGGAGGATGTGAAACTTGTCACATTTGGCAAAAATAAGTTAAAACTATCAAAGCCAAATTAGACAAGGCTTCACAACCAAAAATCGTGTGTTGGAAGAACTTGGGAGAACTATGATCAATGAACATGGGCTTCCAAAATATTTTTGGGCCGATGCCATAAATACGGCTTGTTATGTTTTAAATAGAATCTTGATACGTCCTATTCTAAACAAAACACCTTATGAACTCTTGAAAGGAAGAAAACCAAACATTTCTCACCTTCATGTATTTGGATGTAAGTGCTTTGTTCTAAATAATGGAAAGGAAAATCTTGGCAAGTTTGATGCAAAAGCGGATGAGGGTATCTTTCTAGGATACGCTCAATCTAGTAAAGCTTATAGAGTATACAACAAAAGGTTACATATTGTTGAAGAGTCCGTACATGTCTCTTTTGATGAGTCTTGTCCGAAAGTTGTCGGAAAAGGTAGTGTTCTTAATGGTGCAGGTGTCTCAACTGAGAGTTTACTTAATGATCCGGATGCCAAGCTTGAGAAAGATAAAGAATCCCTCTTACCCGAGAATAATGAAGAGGAAGTGGATCAAACACCTAAAGAGAAAGTGGAAGACCAACCAAGCGAGAAGAGTGATCTTCCTCTTACATGGAAATCTTCTAAGGACCATCCTATGGAGAACATTCTAGGAGACATATCAAAAGGGGTGACAACACGGTCAAGGATAAGTAAATTTTGTTTTTATTATTCTTTCGTCTCTCAAATTGAGCATTGGTACTTAGCTATGCAAGAAGAGCTAAACCAATTTAAGAGAAATGAGGTTTGGGACCTTGTCCCTCCTCCGCGAGACCATCGAGTAATTGGCACTAAATGGGTGTTTAGGAACAAACTAGACGAAAACGGTATCATCACTCGCAACAAGGCCCGTCTTGTTGCTCAAGGGTATAGCCAAGAGGAAGGGATCGACTATGAGGAGACCTATGCTCCGGTCGCCCGACTTGAGGCAATACGCTTGTTAATTGCATTCACATGTTCACAAAACTTTAAGCTTTATCAAATGGATGTTAAGAGTGCATTTCTAAATGGGTTTATTAATGAAGAGGTTTATGTATCTCAACCTCCCGGATTTGAAAACATTGATTATCCTGATTATGTTTATAAACTTAAGCGTGCCTTGTATGGTTTAAAATAAGCTCCTAGAGCTTGGTACGAGCGGCTTAGCAATTTTCTAATTAATCAAGGTTTCTCAAGAGGGAAAGTTGATACCACCCTATTCATTAAGAGACATGAAAAGCATTTAATATTAGTTCAAGTGTATGTGGATGATATAATCTTTGGTTCTACTAACATGACTCTTGTAAAGGAGTTTTCTAAGCTTATGCAGGGAGAATTTGAAATGAGCATGATGGGTGAACTAAACTACTTCCTTGGACTTCAAATAAAGCAACTAAAAGAAGGAACGTTTGTGAGTCAAACTAAGTATTGTCAAGAACTCATCAAACGGTTTGATATGGTAAAGTCCAAGGCCATTGACACTCCTATGCCTACCGCGGTAAATCTTGATCGGGATGAACATGGTAAGTCGGTTGATGTAAAAAGGTACAGAGGTATGATCGGTTCCCTACTATACCTTACCGCTTCCCGTCCCGATATTATGTTTAGTGTGTGCATGTGTGCAAGATATCAATCATGTCCCAAAGAGTCTCACTTAAAAGCCGTTAAGCGCATACTTAGGTATCTTGTAGATACAACTAAGCATGGCTTATGGTTCTCCAAAGGTAGTGATTGCTCTTTGGTTGGATATTCCGATTCCGACTTTGCCGGGTGCAAATTGGATAGGAAAAGCACTAGTGGAACATGTAACTTCTTTGCTAATTCCTTTGTTAGTTGGCATAGCAATTAACAAGTGTCCGTTGCGTTGTCAACCGCCGAGGCGGAATATGTGGCAGCTGGTAATTGTTGTGCTCAAATACTTTGGCTCAAACAACAATTACTTGACTTCAATGTCAAGCTTGATCATATTCCTATATTTTGTGATAACACAAGTGCTATAAATCTAACCAAAAATACGGTCTTACACTCTCGCACTAAACACATAGAAATTCGACATCATTTCCTTAGAGATCATGTTGAGAAGGGTGATGTAGTGTTTGAGCATGTTGATAGCAAAAATCAACTTGCCGACATCTTTACAAAACCACTAGCTACCGAGCCCTTCTTTCACATCCGTAGGGAACTTGGCGTCCTTGATATATCGGATAGGTTGCAACTATGAGTAGTTGCATATGTTTTATTTATTATTATTATCTATGCTCTCACAATTTTTTAAGTGTTCATTGAAAGATATGTGAGGGCTTGTTTCTCATCTCCCTTGTGTAAAGGTAATATCGTTTCAACCTTAAATTCACTTCATGCTAATATATCACTATGGTAAAGTTGAAATTTGTTCATCAATATGATTAATCTATGCAAGATTTGGTCATAACATGCATACATTCATTGCATACAGCCAAATTTTGAAATTTGCAAGCCTTAGGTCGACCTACTCTTTATGTGAGTCGACCTACTCAAAAATAATTTTTTAAAATTTAAGGCTAATGCGTCGACGCATCCACTGCATAGGTCGACGCATCGTTCGCAGAATTTCAAATTTAGGTTACATTTAAAAAGGGAACACAAAGCAAATTCATTCTCTTCTTTCCTCTCCTTGCGCCGACCCCCTCACACAAACCGTAAGCACTACTCATCTCCTCCCTCTCACTCATCCATGGCTTCCCACAAATCATTGAGAAAGAGAGCAAGCAGAGAGGACTCTTCCTCTCAAAAACAATCTGACATAGAGGATGCTTTGTCCATTATTCCTGATGCTCTTGTGGAATCCTACTCCTCTCATTTTAGAAACCGAAAAGTCATCAAACAATTAATGCTATTCACAGGAACCCTGCGAAGACTTCATCTTCAACAGGTAATGGAACTACTTGAAGTTCAAAATTTGGGCACTTTTATTGAACTAAACCATGATTATAATGAGGATTTGGTAAGGGTTTTCTACAATGGTATGCAAGGACACTTCCAAGGCAGTTCCTTCAACTTTCAGATGGGTACAACCACATACGCCATCACCGACAACACTTGGAGGCAATTAGGTCTATTTCCACTCCGTGAGAATGCTGTCACGGTAACTGATACCAACGTGTTGACCCAGTTTGACTATAATGTTGCTCTGAACAACATGTTGAGGCGCCATCATGCTGACCATATAGTTCAAAGCAATTTGTTCCCTCGGTCCGCTACTACAGGTCTCTTAAACATTGTTGATAAAATTCTATAATGGATTGTGGCACGAATCATCCGACCTAAACAAGGTGGATATTCTCGTGTTGACCAACAAGAAGTGTACTTGATTTGGTTGATCAAGAGCAGAATTCCGATAAATTGGCCTCATTTTATAGTTAAGCGTATGTTTGAATTAAAGGAGTCAGGTAGAGGCACCGCTATTGGATATGCATCTCTCATCCAATGGGTGCTTAATAAAGTCAATATTCCATCTCAGCGGCTTCCCAAGAAGACCATGTCAATTGACCAAGAATTCACAAAGAAGACACTGAATATGATGGGCTTCTTCTACAATCGCGCCACGGGTGCCTATGGAGCTGTTCTACGAGGAAACAATCTAGACCTCAATAGAGAAGATGAGGATGAAATGAACATTGATGAAGAGGAAGAAATTGAAGGTGAAGATGAAGATGAAGATGTGGGTGCTGAAACTGCAGGCTCAAACATTACACAGTTGATGGAGGCTATGCGTCTTCAACAAATTGAAAATCAAAATTTGATGAATGAGCGCCTAACTACTCTGACCACTCGTGTCACTGAGCAAGGTGCTCAATTTACAGCCTACTCAACACTTCAAGAGCAAAGGTACAACACGCTTTATTGTATGTTGGATGCACAGAGCAACCAAATCTCCTCCTTCACAAGTGCCTTCATGCAACACTACCCATTTCCTCCAGTTCATACGGCTCAACCACCACCATCGGCTCAAGAAGGAGATGATGATGTTGATGCCTAGTCTTCTCTTTTGTTTTTTTCATGCATTCACCATTTTCGCACTTTCATGAACAATTTTATTGTATTAGGTGTCTTTATTTTATTTTATGCTGAACACCATTATATCGTACTCTGTGGTTGTGTAAGGATATTAATTGAGCTATGTGATCATTACGTGTTTGGTTATTTACGTTATGTTGCCCTATTATTAATTTCATCATTAAGCGATGTTTTATGTGAATGTTTGCTTTATGATTATGATTGCAAAAAGGAGCTTAGTAATGATCAAAATTGAATTATGTTATTCTGCCATATATGTATAATATCGCCTGTCTCTTTTTGATGTTGTCAAAGGGGAGAAAACTGAGTGAATCAGCAAGCAATGGAAAACATACGCACCAAGAAAGGGGGAGCAAGCATTTCGGTTAAGCAACGCCTCGACAAAGATTTACAATTTTTGCCATCATCAAAAAGGGGGAATATGTGAGGGCAAGGTGTAGTTTTCATGATGTCAAAACATTGTGAATCAACTACAACTTAAGTGAAATCATAGAAATCGAGCAAATGCAACCAAGACAAGCACTTTTAGCCACAAGACACCAATAGGTCGACTCACACATAATATAGGTCGACCTACTGCAAGCCCCTTGTGAAGGAATTCAGGTAAAAGCTGAATGCGTTGATGCATTGCTTCTTAGGTCGACGCATTGGTATTTTGAGGAACTCACGGGAATGCGCACGCCGACCCTTCAGGTCGACGCATCAAATTTTGGTTACTCAAGTGCAAGAACAAAATGCGTCGACGCATTGCTTCCTTAGGTCGACGCATGGTACTTTGAGGAACTCACAGGAATGCGCACACCGACCCTTCAGGTCGACGCAAGTGTCACACATTGCTCATTTTCAGGTGCAATACACTCAATAGGTCGACCTATGCGGATAGCAGGTCGACCTGTCGCTAATAAATCTGATTTTCTGCTGTTTTCAAGTTGGCCTTTGCATTGTATGTGGTATAAATACTCAAGTGATCATTCTCAAGCATTTTTTTTCAATAAGAAACGTGAAAGATTGACTCAGCTTCTTCTCATCTTCAACCTTTCGCTTATTGATCGAGAATCACACATAATCATCTTTCTCGGTCGAAGTAAGGAACGTGTGTTGATAAGGTTCGACGGTAGATATTTGTCTTGTTCGAGATTCGACGGTAGACATTCATCTTGTTCGAGTGAAGATTGTTGATGGTGTTTCTTGTATAAAACCTTAGGGTTTTTTCCTTCTTCATCAAAGATTTTGTTCGAAGGTTTTTGACGATCGATTCGCTTTGGTAATCAACTCAGCCGTGCATAAGGGATTGAGGGATTGAAGATCCGCTCAATAAACTTGCTACAACCGGAGGATTGAGAAAGGAATGATCGGGGTCTTGATCAGTGAAGATCATAGACATTGACTTGATTCAACTTGAATCAAGGGGAGGATTGAATTGTATTCAATTTTACTGCATGTGTGTAGTTGGTGATTGGTACTTTCTATCCTTGTTAAACATTGCAATCTAATAAAACTTTCCTAATTTCATTTGAAATTAGGGGCAGACGTACTCCTGCAAGGACGATAGAGGAACTCCCTAAACAAATATTGTGTTCCTTATCGTTTTTACTTTATCTTATTTCCCTTTGTTTTCGTTTATTTCCATTGTTGAACAAAAACTAAGGTTAGTTAAAATATCTATCACCAAGTGTTCGATAAAATTACTCAATCAAATTTTTGTTCAAATTTTAGTGAAAACGTTCATTGTGAGTAATATACCATATAGTGTGCAATTGATATAATTGATATATTCGTTAAAACGTAATTCATTACTTGACATTTTCATCCGTTCGGTTTAGTGCACATATCCGGTCCCCGATAACACAATCGCTCTTAGACGATTAAGTGATTCAGGGAAGTCACGTTTCAAAAGCTAAAATTTTCTTAAGTCGGAAAAAGGTGGTCTATTCACCCTCCTCTAGACCATTCCTATCGTCTAACACTAAAGTTCTTCTTCAAAATCTTTTTTACTCACACCCCGTTTTTCAAACAATTCAAACATTTTGAAAACAAACAAAGTGAGCTAAGCAATTAAGAGCCCATGGATAACCATGGATGCAAAGGGTGCTTTACACATTCCCTTTGTATAACTTACCCCCGAACTCAATCTCTTTTAAAAGGTTTTTTTCTGTTCTTTTAGCCTTTCTTATTGGATAAAATAAAAGTCGGTGGCGACTCTTGCTTACCGCGATATTTCTTAAAAGTCAGTTCACCGTATTACACCATGCTAATTGGAAATTTGTTGATTGAGATAAGAATTCCTCACTGGTTTAGGTGAGATGCTTCGTAACCAGAAAGAATTAGGATTCTTATTAGTAGTGTTAGCACAAGACCTTATAGATCCGAGTGGACCCATAAGATAGGGGAACTCACTGAGATTTAGTAATCTCATCCCATTCATATTATCATTTTTTTCAGGTGCTATGCAAGTTTGAAGTTTTGCTAGCTGCTTGGTTTGAGAACATCATGCTCGGATGACATGAAGACCGTACCTGATCTCTTCTTCCGCTGTGTAGTTTTATTTGTTAAAAATACATATTATATCCATCTTCGAGATGATTTTGAAATGTATACAATTTATGTCATTATTCTTGTCTTTTGTATGTACTCAGTACCAAATTTTAGTATTTTACCGATATGATTCTAGACGCATATAGGTAGGGTATTACACATAAAACAAATCCACCATTGATTCGGGGTTTATCCTCACATCCAGTACAAGTACGGAGCAAATAATCAATTCGTCCACCATTGGACTCATAATGCAAATATACAATTGTATAAGCAACCAAGTATGCAAATCCGCATCCATATACGGGGAATCCAGAAACACGTTAACGCCTCGACTAGGTTATAAAAACACACCCTCAATGAGTTACGCCCATGCCTATTGTCAAGAGACTTGTACAAGCACACTATAAGATGATTAGACGGGTTCCCACAAGCCTAAATGGCCGCGAGAGGACCTTAGCCTAATTGGCGTCATTGTCCCATTAACCATCTTCACGCACGTGTGTTAACACCGAGTACAATACGCCATCTTGACACATGGGCCCATCGGGCAAAAGCCTAGTGATGTAGCCTACATGGCATCACTAGAGATGGTTTACCTGTTATGCATAGGCCTACTTGGCCGCATAACGCCATCACACCGAGCACGCAAGTGTGTTAACGCCAAGTGGGAATATGCCTCAAGACCCTCACAAGCACACTACAACGGTAGCTCAGGTGTGAGCCCAAGATCACACGATCGGGGTTGTCCCATTGATCACAAAGCCCGGGACATAACGCAACCTAGCCCCCGGCCCGTTTCGATTCAAGCATACACACATATCAAGCGCCAAATCACACAATCCCAATTGTTTAACCGAAACAACGGGCATTAACAAGATATTCATATCTCATCACAACTTAGCATTCACATTTAAGCATAAAATAGCAATTAAGTGCAATGAGATTAATTCATTCTAATATTGCATAATTCACATATTAAAATTAACACATCCATGATCATATACAACGTTAGCGTGTTTAAATACAAATTAAACAAGTCTCACATGACTAAGGAGACATCCAGTTCCCTGTACGGAACAGAACTGTTTTCGGGGGAAATAGTAACATACAATCTCAACCGACGAGGTTCACTAAGTGGGGTTCCAATATTATTAAATCAAACATTCTGGTTTGGGGACCATTTTTATTAGAAAGTACACGTCGCTAGCTTTCCAACGATATAAAGTTTGCGCGAAACGGACTTACGACGCAAAAGTTACGAATTTCCGAAGTTTCCTATTTTTTCCATTTTCGCTCAGGGTAACCGATTACCCAAAGTCAGTAACCGATTACTGGCACTAAAAACAGCCCAGAATTGCATTTTTAACAGTTTAATCGGTTACCCACATACTCGTAACCAGTTACTCTGCATCAGAATGTGTTTTTCTGCATTTTTAAGGGTTCTAAAAGCATCCTAACTCATTTTTAGGTTCCTCAATCATCCAATTACGAATCCTATCATATTTTAGCAATCTATAGCATGCAAAGAACAGAAGAACACACATTCACTTATAATCACATAAACAAGTTTTAGTAATCACATATTATGTTTTTATCTCACAATCCCTAAATCCCCAATCACAAACCCTTACATGCAACACCCCAAGTCACTATCTAAGGACTCACCTTGGATCAAATGGAGGTTAAGATGGTGTTCTTGCTACCATTAAGCTTCCCTATTGATCAAAACTTCCTCTAACAAGAACAAACCCGTAATTGATTCGGGGTGATATTGGGGTGAGATTACTAAATCTCAGTGAGTCTGCCTATCATATGGGTCCTCTCGGTTCTACAGGGTACATGAATCATAAAACGAATCCACAATTGATTCGGGGTTTATCCTCACATCTGGAACAAATCCAGAGCAAATAATCAATTCGTCCACCATTGGACTCAAAATGCAAATATACAATTGTATAAGCAACTAAGTATGCAAACCTGCATCCATATACAGGGAATCCAAAAACGCGTTAATGCCTCGACTAGGTTATATAAACACACCGTCGATGAGTCACGCCCATGCCTATTGTCAAGAGACTTGTACAAGCACACTACAAGATGATTAGACGGGTTCGCACAAGCCTAAATGGCCGCGAGATGACCTTATCCTAATTGGCGTCATTGTCCCATTAACCATCTTCACGCACGTGTGTTAACGTCGAGTACAATACGCCATCTTGACACATGGGCCCATTGGGCGAAAGCCTAGTGATGTAGCCTACATGGCATCACTAGAGATGGTTTACCTGTTATGCGTAGGCCTACTTAGCCGCATGATGCCATCATACCGAGCACGCAAGTGTGTTAACGCCAATTGGGAAAATGCCTCAAGACCCTCACAAGCACACTACAACGGTAGCTCAGGTGTGAGCCCAAGATCACACGATCGGGGCTGTCCCATTGATCACAAAGCCCGAGACATAACGCAGCCTATCCCTCGGCCCGTTTCGATTCAAGCATACACACATATCAAGCGCCAAATCACACAAGCACATAATCCCAATTGTTTAACCGAAACAACGGGCATTAACAAGATATTCATATCTCATCACAACTTAGCATTCACATTTAAGCATAACATAGCAATTAAGTGCAATGAGATTAATTCATTCTAATCTTGCATAATTCACATATTAAAATTAACACATCCATGATCAAATACAACTTTAGCGTGTTTAAATACCAATTAAACAAGTCTCACATGACTAAGGAGACATCCGGTTCCCTGTACGGAATGGAACTGTTCTCGGGGGAAATAGTAACATACAATCTCAGCCGACGAGGTTCACTAAGTGGGGTTCCAATATTATTAAATCAAACATTCTGGTTTGGGGACCAATTTTATTAGAAAGTACACGTCGCTAGCTTTCCAACGATATAAAGTTTGCGCGAAACGGACTTACGACGCAAAAGTTACGAATTTCCGAAGTTTCCTATTTTTTCCATTTTCGCTCAGGGTAACCGATTACCCAAAGTCAGTAACCGATTACTGGCACTAAAAACAGCCCAGAATTGCATTTTTAACAGCGTAATCGGTTACCCACATACTCGTAACCAGGTACTCTGCATCAGAATGTGTTTTTCTGCATTTTTAATGGTTCTAAAAGCATCCTAACTCATTTTTAGGTTCCTCAATCATCCAATTACGAATCCTATCATATTTTAGCAATCTATAGCATACAAAGAACAGAAGAACACACATTCACTTATTATCACATAAACAAGTTTTAGTAATCACATATTATGTTTTTATCTCACAATCCCTAAATCCCCAATCACAAACCATTACATGCAACACCCCCAAGTCACTATCTAAGGACTCACCTTGGATCAAATGGAGGTTAAGATGGTGTTCTTGCTACCATTAAGCTTCCCTATTGATCAAAACTTCCTCTCTAACAAGAACAAACCCGTAATTGATTCGGGGTGAGATTGGGGCGAGATTACTAAATCTCAGTGAGTCTGCCTATCATATGGGTCCTCTCGGTTCTACAGGGTACATGAATCATAAAACGAATCCACAATTGATTCGGGGTTTATCCTCACATCCGGAACAAATACAGAGCAAATAATCAATTCGTCCACCATTGGACTCAAAATGCAAATATACAATTGTATAAGCAACTAAGTATGCAAACCCGCATCCATATACAGGGAATCCAAAAACGTGTTAATGCCTCGACTAGGTTATATAAACACACCGTCAAAGAGTCACGCCCATGCCTATTGTCAAGAGACTTGTACAAGCACACTACAAGATGATTAGACGGGTTCGCACAAGCCTAAATGGCCGCGAGATGACCTTATCCTAATTGGCGTCATTGTCCCATTAACCATCTTCACGCACGTGTGTTAACGTCGAGTACAATACGCCATCTTGACACATGGGCCCATCGGGCGAAAGCCTAGTGATGTAACCTACATGGCATCACTAGAGATGGTTTACCTGTTATGCGTAGACCTACATAGCCGCATGATGCCATCATACCGAGCACGCAAGTGTGTTAACGCCAATTGGGAAAATGCCTCAAGACCCTCACAAGCACACTGCAACGGTAGCCCAGGTGTGAGCCCAAGATCACACGATCGGGGCTGTCCCATTGATCACAAAGCCCGAGACATAACGTAGCCTATCCCTCGGCCCGTTTCGATTCAAGCATACACACATATCAAGCGCCAAATCACACAAGCACATAATCCCAATTGTTTAACCGAAACAACGGGCATTAACAAGATATTAATATCTCATCACAACTTAGCATTCACATTTAAGCATAACATAGCAATTAAGTGCAATGAGATTAATTCATTCTAATCTTGCATAATTCACATATTAAAATTAACACATCCATGATCAAATACAACTTTAGCGTGTTTAAATACCAATTAAACAAGTCTCACATGACTAAGGAGACATCCGGTTCCCTGTACGGAATGGAACTGTTCTCGGGGGAAATAGTAACATACAATCTCAGCCGACGAGGTTCACTAAGTGGGGTTCCAATATTATTAAATCAAACATTCTGGTTTGGGGACCAATTTTATTAGAAAGTACACGTCGCTAGCTTTCCAACGATATAAAGTTTGCGCGAAACGGACTTACGACGCAAAAGTTACGAATTTCCGAAGTTTCCTATTTTTTCCATTTTCGCTCAGAGTAACCGATTACCCAAAGTCAGTAACCGATTACTGGCACTAAAAACAGCCCAGAATTGCATTTTTAACAGCGTAATCGGTTACCCACATACTCGTAACCAGGTACTCTGCATCAGAATGTGTTTTTCTGCATTTTTAAGGGTTCTAAAAGCATCCTAACTCATTTTTAGGTTCCTCAATCATCCAATTACGAATCCTATCATATTTTAGCAATCTATAGCATGCAAAGAACAGAAGAACACACATTCACTTATTATCACATAAACAAGTTTTAGTAATCACATATTATGTTTTTATCTCACAATCCCTAAATCCCCAATCACAAACCATTACATGCAACACCCCCAAGTCACTATCTAAGGACTCACCTTGGATCAAATGGAGGTTAAGATGGTGTTCTTGCTACCATTAAGCTTCCCTATTGATCAAAACTTCCTCTCTAACAAGAACAAACCCGTAATTGATTCGGGGTGAGATTGGGGTGAGATTACTAAATCTCAGTGAGTCTGCCTATCATATGGGTCCTCTCGGTTCTACAGGGTACATGAATCATAAAACGAATCCACAATTGATTCGGGGTTTATCCTCACATCCGGAACAAATACAGAGCAAATAATCAATTCGTCCACCATTGGACTCAAAATGAAAATATACAATTGTATAAGCAACTAAGTATGCAAACCCGCATCCATATACAGGGAATCCAAAAACGTGTTAATGCCTCGACTAGGTTATATAAACACACCGTCGATGAGTCACGCCCATGCCTATTGTCAAGAGACTTGTACAAGCACACTACAAGATGATTAGACGGGTTCGCACAAGCCTAAATGGCCGCGAGATGACCTTATCCTAATTGGCGTCATTGTCCCATTAACCATCTTCACGCACGTGTGTTAACGTCGAGTACAATACGCCATCTTGACACATGGGCCCATCGGGCGAAAGCCTAGTGATGTAACCTACATGGCATCACTAGAGATGGTTTACCTGTTATGCGTAGACCTACATAGCCGCATGATGCCATCATACCGAGCACGCAAGTGTGTTAACGCCAATTGGGAAAATGCCTCAAGACCCTCACAAGCACACTGCAACGGTAGCCCAGGTGTGAGCCCAAGATCACACGATCGGGGCTGTCCCATTGATCACAAAGCCCGAGACATAACGTAGCCTATCCCTCGGCCCGTTTCGATTCAAGCATACACACATATCAAGCGCCAAATCACACAAGCACATAATCCCAATTGTTTAACCGAAACAACGGGCATTAACAAGATATTCATATCTCATCACAACTTAGCATTCACATTTAAGCATAACATAGCAATTAAGTGCAATGAGATTAATTCATTCTAATCTTGCATAATTCACATATTAAAATTAACACATCCATGATCAAATACAACTTTAGCGTGTTTAAATACCAATTAAACAAGTCTCACATGACTAAGGAGACATCCGGTTCCCTGTACGGAATGGAACTGTTCTCGGGGGAAATAGTAACATACAATCTCAGCCGACGAGGTTCACTAAGTGGGGTTCCAATATTATTAAATCAAACATTCTGGTTTGGGGACCAATTTTATTAGAAAGTACACGTCGCTAGCTTTCCAACGATATAAAGTTTGCGCGAAACGGACTTACGACGCAAAAGTTACGAATTTCCGAAGTTTCCTATTTTTTCCATTTTCGCTCAGGGTAACCGATTACCCAAAGTCAGTAACCGATTACTGGCACTAAAAACAGCCCAGAATTGCATTTTTAACAGCGTAATCGGTTACCCACATACTCGTAACCAGGTACTCTGCATCAGAATGTGTTTTTCTGCATTTTTATGGGTTCTAAAAGCATCCTAACTCATTTTTAGGTTCCTCAATCATCCAATTACGAATCCTATCATATTTTAGCAATCTATAGCATGCAATGAACAGAAGAACACATATTCACTTATTATCACATAAACAAGTTTTAGTAATCACATATTATGTTTTTATCTCACAATCCCTAAATACCCAATCACAAACCCTTACATGCAACACCCCCAAGTCACTATCTAAGGACTCACATTGGATCAAATGGAGGTTAAGATGGTGTTCTTGCTACCATTAAGCTTCCCTCTTGATCAAAACTTCCTCTCTAACAAGAACAAACCCGTAATCCCTCTCTTTACACTTTCAGCATGACTGACACAACTTCAAGCTCGATTTTAACCTTCAATACAACACCTATGAATGCGAATTAGTATACCAAATCGATGAAAATTTCGTTAGCTTTCCAACGAGACCAGAATCGTTACAAACGGAGTTACGAGCAGAGAGATATGACCTGTTTTGTGAGGGCTGTTCAAGAGTTGCGAAAATGGAGATATGCACTTCTTTCTCTTCTTGTTCTTAAGTTGTTCTTCCTTTCTTTCTCCACAAATTCTGATTTGGAAAGTCCAACACCAAACAATGCCTTAAGTTCTCATGCAAGTGATGTTTATTACCCAATTCGCCCCTTCAACTAATCTTTATTCACAACAATGCCATTATGTTCATATCCAACCAAATCCCTTAAATTCTAACTAGTTCACTTGTTCTTATAGTAATCGTAAATAAATTAACATAAGCCAATACCAATATGCCTTCTAATCATCACTTAACCAATTAAATGATAATTAGCATGTGTCGAAGAATCGGGGTATTACATTCTCCCCCCTTAAATAGAATTCGTCCTCGAATTCTTTTCAATGACCACGAAACAACTCTTTGTAACTCTCCTGGGTCACTCCATCTGAGGATACTTATTCCGCCAAACACGTGTGTTCCAGTATTCGTGGTCAGAAGCCTTAATCTTCACGCAATGCGTCTACTCAGAAACTTCGTCTTGACACGCCTAGGAAAAGATCCTTCCAGGGTCTTAGACTTTTATTAATCTATACTGAACATCCATGACTTCAGAACCCTAGCAATTCTCATGTCGGATATCCGTTGTTAAATCTCTGACATGCTCACCCTCATCCAACAAACATTACTGATTCACTCAGCTCCTTGAATTACTTCCCGTTCGAGAATTACTGCCACAACGCCACTTCTGCGACAACACTTCAAATTATTCTCCACTCGAGTCCATACAATGTCATTAGGTGTTAGCCAAATTCCTTGGTCTTAACTTCCGATTCCCAAAGTCTTAGGATGGTTGTCCTAAGTTTACTTTTACTTATACAACTGAATCTCCATACTTTAACCCTTACTCCAGTTTAGACATAACAACTGTCACCGTAAACCGTGAAGGTGTAATCATCTTGCAACTATAGCCTTGACATTCGACAACTTCACACAAGATTCTACTGATGAGAGGTGAAATTCAACAACTGACCTGTAACCATTGTCCTAGTCTTCCTGTACAATCATAGTACACAAGGCATAACCACAAAGAACTTACGTCAATTACAATCCTTCACTTGCCTTCAGCATTTCAACAGTCACGATACTCAATCCAACCCTTGTGACTTATAAGCTAAACTGATGACCTACGAACATCAGACCGCATGCCATCCACAAAATGTATTCCCAAGCTGGCCCATTGACAACACCTTTCGATTTTATGGTGATCCTTGAGAGACTGGAATGAACAAAATGCTGCTTCGACAATTTCCCTTAGGAAGATACTTTCATCCCGACATAAAATCCTACAAATAGTCCGTTCATTCCTACCTCAGACTTATCTGATTATTCCTTGATCTGTTGTGCTACTCTGATTCCAACAAGTCACACATATTGAAATCCTCTAAGTCACGTTATATCCATAATTCACTTAGTTTCCATTAATACACAATAATTCCTTATCTATAGTTGTCCAATTACAACACGTGCCAGAACTCCATATACATCCATCATCGACTACTACTCTTCGTAGTTGCGTACTCCCCAGAACAAAGTCTCTACTTACTCTATTATTCCAGATTAGATCCATCTACCACAACTTAGGCACACTCTTTGATTTCAAGACACTGGAAACTAGATACTCCCTGACTTGGAGGTTCGTCTTTCGATACTGATTCCCACAACATATAACTGCTATAGCTGCTCTTCCAACAAGCCTTGTTGCTTAACCGGTTACCGCACCCTTCATAAACGTATTGCAACTCGTGATAACTCCATCACTCTTACATAGCTTCTACCCAACCATAAGTCTTCATTCTCTCGGTGTGATAACAACTCTGACAACTCTTCTGACTTAACTGATACAACAATCCTCCCACAGTCACACTCTATTTCCACAGTCATCTAATGCCTTTTCCACTTCTGATCCTGACACTAAAATGACTTCCTCGGTTACATTACCCAATACACCGTCTCTAATGGTTATAACGAATCTACAATGCAAGAAATTTCCCTTCACCATGAACATCTCTCCTACTGACCCTTCACTACTTCTCAAACCAAGGATGTCTTTGCTTTCCCAAGATCGATATTCCTTCACTCGGAGCATCAACAAACACTCTTCCAAATACGTCACACTCCAAGTTAATCTAAGATACCTTTCACCGATTCTATCATCGGTCGCCAATGTTAAGGGATAGCCACTCAATGTGCTGACCGGAATATCATGGTCACACATGAGTCCCACCCTATGCTCACACATAACTGGAAACTTAACACTTCACGAAACAAGAACGTCCACAAGGCACAATCTGATACTAACTCACGTGATCCCTATCACCTAGAGTCTCCAAGTGTAGTATCGGATCTTGATCCATTTCACTCTCGCCTGTCTAGTTATCTTTCTACTATCGAGCGTGACAAATGGTTCCTCATCCCACATACCTTATGAGAGTCTAGATCTGCGTCTCATGAGTATCAAATCAGAATTCTACCTTGAGCTTCGGGTCACCTTTGTCCCACACACATCGGAAAGGATGACTCGTGCATCTTGTGTACGATAGTGATACTGTGGCATTATACCCGTCTGGTAGCACCAACATGGTGGTCCAACTCCGATGCCATGTATCCAGGCAACCTACCTCAGTGGCGTATAACGAACTCCACGCGTATCCCATAGTCACAACTAACAAGTGTGTGAACATGTTTTCAATGGGCTCATCGTTCCTCAAGTCCTACGAATTCACACTCCTCGGGATGCTAAAACCTGAGAGTGCAACACATCAAGGTTTACTTACTCAGAAGGCGAAAATGCCAAGCACGAAGATTTGAAGTTCAACTTCGGATTACCATGCAGTGCGCGTACCCACTCGTCCCACACATGCATGAGATTCCAAGGATAATTCAGTTCAGATAGGAATACTATGGTTCCTAACAACCAACGCAACTGCGATCATCCTGCTGACGTTCCACATAGGTGCTAGTTTTTGTTTTCCTGAACGTCCAACGCCAAGCGTAGTTCTATGGCTTCACTCAGGGTCAGACGATCCATAACTAACAAGAACTTGGGTTACCGCGTTTCACGCTTCTATATCATTTCCTATTTCATCTAGCGTAGTTCTAGATCTTAAATACAAAATGATAAGAACGGAAAACATGTCCTCTTCTACCGACCAGGTATTCAAGCTTCACCCAATCGCAAGTTACCACATCTGCACTTCTACCGGCCCTTAACTAGGTGACCACTCCCGCTTAGGGTACGCCAAGTTGATTCAGAATCTATTACTCCTCTCATCCAATTACTGTTTGTACCAGCGTGATCAAAAAGGTCTGAATCCTCTGTCCGCACTTCCAAGGGTTATTATGTCCTATCAGCTCATCAGTCACACCTAACACCGGCAGCATCATCGGTACTGAATCCTACTAATTCCCAACTCAACACCTTCGAAGATTCTCACTTACGAGGTTTTTTCTCAATCCTGTTGGGATTTCCCTTTCTATTACCAAGACTTAGAGGGAGTTTCAATCCGTCCAATCAAAACCCTGGGAATTCTATCTGTCCCGATCCACACCTTGATAGTTCGGGTATCACTACTTCGTGTCAAACGCTCCCCTTAAGCTTGACGACTCCAATATTCTCGACTTACATCGTCCAAACAATCCATTACCCATTCAACTCTTACTGCTTGGGGTTACAACACTTACAGGTTTACGAGTCCTCGTGGCAGCTCTGCCGTAATTCTATTGTCACGCACTCAGTCGATGAGTTGATCAAGTTCAACGACTCAATGAGATATCAGTAAAATCAGCTAGAAACACACACTTGAGAGGAGGAAAAGGAATTTCTAGTGAAGTCTCATGGCTCGGCCGAGAATCGACCTGCTCTGATACCAACTATAACACCCCATACATAACTGACTAGTATATTATGCATGAAACGTCAGAAATTGATATTGAGTACATACAAAAGCCAAAGATACAAGATGATCCATATAAAATACAACATGAAATTCTAATAAGAATTACAAAACACGTGTCTTCAATTAATCTGCACAACGGAAAATGAGATCTAACGAATCCCCAATTGATTTTTACAGGGTACATGAATCATAAAACGAATCCCCAATTGATTCGGGGTTTATCCTCACATCCGGTACAAGTACGGAGCAAATAATCAATTCATCCACCATTGGACTCAAAATGCAAATATACAATTGTATAAGCAACCAAGTATGCAAACCCGCATCCATATACGGGGAATCCAGAAACGCGTTAACGCCTCGACGAGGTTATAAAAACACACCCTCGATGAGTCACGCCCATGCCTATTGTCAAGAGACTTGTACAAGCACACTGCAAGATGATTAGACGGGTTTGCACAAGCCTAAATGGCCGCGAGATAACCTTATCCTAATTGGCGTCATTGTCCCATTAACCATCTTTACGCACGTGTGTTAACGCCGAGTACAATACGCCATCTTGACACATGGGCCCATCGGGCGAAAGCCTAGTGATGTAGCCTACATGGCATCACTAGAGATGGTTTACCTGTTATGCGTAGGCCTACTTAGCCGCATAATGCAATCATACCAAGCACGCAAGTGTGTTAACGCCAAGTGGGAAAATGCCTCAAGACCCTCACAAGCACATTGCAACGGTAGCTCAGGTGTAAGCCCAAGATCACACGATCGGGCTGTCCCATTGATCACAAAGCCCGAGACATAACGCAGCCTAGCCCCCGGCCCGTTTCGATTCAAGCATACACACATATCAAGCGCCAAATCACACAAGCACACAATCCCAATTGTTTAACCAAAACAACGGGCATTAACAAGATATTCATATCTCATCACAACTTAGCATTCACATTTAAGCATAACATAGCAATTAAGTGCAATGAGATTAATTCATTCTAATCTTGCATAATTCACATATTAAAATTAACACATCCATGATTATATACAACTTTAGCGTGTTTAAATACCAATTAAACAAGTCTCACATGACTAAGGAGACATCTGGTTCCCTGTACGGAATGGAACTGTTCTCGGGGGAAATAGTAACATACAATCTCAGCCGACGAGGTTCAGTAAGTGGGGTTCCAATATTATTAAATCAAACATTCTGGTTTGGGGACCAATTTTATTGGAAAGTACACGTCGCTAGCTTTCCAATGATATAAAGTTTGCGCGAAACAGACTTACGACGCAAAAGTTACAAATTTCCGAAGTTTCCTATTTTTTCCATTTTCGCTCAGGGTAACCGATTACCCAAAGTCAATAACCGATTACTGGCACTAAAAACAGCCCAGAATTGCATTTTTAACAGCGTAATCAGTTACCCACATACCCGTAACCGGTTACTCTGCATCAGAATGTGTTTTTCTGCATTTTTAAGGGTTCTAAAAGCATCCTAACTCATTTTTAGGTTCCTCAATCATCAAATTACGAATCCTATCATATTTTAGCAATCTATAGCATGCAATGAACAGAAGAACACATATTCACTTATTATCACATAAACAAGTTTTAGTAATCACATATTATGTTTTTATCTCACAATCCCTAAATCCCCAATCACAAACCCTTACATGCAACACCCCCAAGTCACTATCTAAGGACTCACCTTGGATCAAATGGAGGTTAAGATGGTGTTCTTGCTACCATTAAGCTTCCCTCTTGATCAAAACTTCCTCTCTAACAAGAACAAACCCGTAATCCCTCTCTTCACACTTTCAGCATGACTGACACAACTTCAAGTTCTATTTTCTCCTTCAATACAACACCTATGAATGCGAATTAGTATACCAAATCAAAGAAAATTTCGTTAGATTTCCAACGAGACCAGAATCGTTACAAACGGAGTTACGAGCATAGAGATATGACCTGTTTTGTGAGGGTTGTTCAAGAGTTGCGAAAATGGAGATATGCACTTCTTTCTCTTCTTGTTCTTAAGTTGTTCTTCCTTAAGTTCTCATGCAAGTGATGTTTATTGGCCAATTCGCCCCTTCAACTAATCTTTATTCACAACAGTGTCATTATGTTCATATCCAACCAAATCCCTTAAATTCTAACTAGTCCACTTGTTCTTATAATAATCCTAAATAAATTAACATAAGCCAATACCAATATGCCTTCTAATCACCACTTAACCAATTAAATGATAATTAGCTTGTGTCAGAGAATCGGGGTATTACATTAAATATTTTTGAAGTTGCGATAGTGAGTATAAAATTGTCAAAAAATTCATAAGAATAATGTTTTGTTCAAGAATTTAGGCTCACAATGTCGACGGAGAATAGTTGGACGACAACTCAATAGCGGTATCTGATTGAAATTGATTTTTGAGGACTTGCAAAAGTACTACCTGCAAACACTCCGACGCTCAAATTAGTATAAGGGCATAGGATTTTTAAAGTTAGTGAGCGTGTACCTTGAGTATTCTAATCTAGAAGAAGACCTTGTGTAATTAATAAAAATAATTGTCACTTTCCCATAAAATTTGTTGAAAGTTGAAATATTATATGTCGTAATGTTCTTTAATTTTATTAAAATATATAAATTAACTTTACTTCCACAAATTTTTTTGTTTATTTTATTAAATTTAATAAATTTAAGTTAATTGTCACCTTCCCAAAAAATTTGTTGAAATTGAAATATAATATGCGATAATGTTCCTTTATTTTGTTTTAAGCTAATTAATTTTATTTAACAAAATACTAAAATTTATAAATTAATTATACTTTCACAATATTTTATTTATTTTATTAAATTTAATAAATTTGTGTTAGGTTCATTATAACTTCCCTAAAATATCATACTAAATTATGATAAATTTTAATATTTTCATAAATGCCATGTTCAAGTAATTAATATTTGGAAGGATTTTTCAGATAACCATTTCATATGTTGATGAAGACCTTCCATTTGAAGAGAGACAAGCATCCCTTGCAGATTACGGTTTTAGATGTAAATGTCCAAAGTGCATTGAAGAAGAGCCATAAATAGTGTTACATCCCCATGCAAACATTTATACACAACATAGTCCAGTTGTATAAAAAGGCTGAATGCAAGGTTTAACAATGAATTTTATGCATGGAACCAAAATCAATTTTGCAAAGCTTGTAAATTTCTATGAGAAGATTAGTTCTAGAAGAAGACCTGCAAAGTGGTAGCAATCACTCCGAACTCAAATAAATATAGGTAATGAGATTTTTAAAATTAGAGATTACTTTTAGCGTTGATATCATTAAATTTAAATATTTTTGAAGTTGTGATAGTGAGTATAAAATTGTCAAAAAATTCATAAGAATAATGTTTTGTTCAAGAATTTAGGCTCACAATGTCGGCGGAGAATAGTTGGATGACAACTCGATAGCGGTATTTGATTGAAATTAATTTTTGAGGACTTGTAAAAGTACTACCTGCAAACACTCCGACGCTCAAGTTAGTTAAACGGCATGGGATTTTTAAAGTTAGTGAGCGTGTACCTTGAGTATTCTAATCTAGAAGAAGACCTACAAAGTGTCTGCAAACACTCAGTCTTATGCAAAAGTACCTGCAAACACTCCGACGTTCAAATTAATATTGACAATTAGATGTGTACCGTAATTTTTAGTTTGATGGCCGAAATACCTGCACTTACTTCATCATTCAAACTAGTATTGACAATGAGATTTTTAAAATTAAAAATATGCATACCTTAAACGATGGTAATTTAAGCTTATATATCTGAAGTTGTGGTATTTGAATTTAGAGCCTTAGTAATAGATAGATAATATAATTTTAATAATATCTAACTATATATTATGTACCAAATAAGAATATTTTACTGATAAAAATAATATGTTATAAATAGATAGTTAGAACAAAAAAAAATCACAATATTAAAATAAGTAAGAGATAAAAATATCAAATATTTCTTGAAAAAATAAAAATATCAAATAAATAACCAAATAATGTAAAACTATATTAATGCCTCACAAAAACCATTTGAATTTGATTAGCACGTTCCCAACTCATAGTAAAGACTAAAAATAACATGGTTTGTTTGAATTTAATTAGCACGTTCCCAACTCATAGTAAAGACTAAAAATAACATGGTTTGTTTGGACTTTCATTTGCTCAATAGATTTATATTACAACATTCTAAAGCATCTTGTCCAACATTTTCAATTCCATGATAATGAACACTAAATAGATGCACTAACTTACAAAAATATTTTACCTTTAATGGTAAAAAGTACATTTTCACAAATAATATCATGAAATTCATATAATTAAAAAACATAAATTAAAAAACATAAATTAAAAAATTATTATAAATTTAGATTAACAACATTCAAGTTTAAAAATATTAAATAACTTATGTTTTTAAATGTGGTAACATCTCCGAACTAAAAATATTAATGCAATTTTTTTAATCTAAAACTAAAACAAATATAATTTTCTCATAAGATTATTTATATATAAAATTTACCCTCAGGAACATACTATAGTCGGATAATATTTTCATCTTTAGAAAAATGATCCATCCACTAATTCATAGTGTGTGTGTGATGCCCCATATTCTACTTAGAAATCTAGAGCAAAGTAAGAAGTTTCAACTTTTTTTTTAAATTTCTATTACTATCCTTCCTTTATTATCTCAAGAGTGCAAAGCTATCGGTACTTATTAAGGGGAAATTTTATTATTGTATGCACGACTCATTGTTTATAGCAATCAAATTACCTTTTGACGCGAATAATAACATTTGTGATGAAATTACCCGGTTACTCAGGAAATGGATTGTTCATAGTAATCTAATCACCTTTTGACGAAAATAATAACATTTGTGATGAAATTACCCGGTTACTAAGCAAATGGATTGTTTATAGTAATCAAATCACCTTTTGACGCGAATAATAACATTTGTGATGAATTTACCCGGTTACTCAGCAAATGGATTGTAATTAAATCACCTTTTGACGCGAATAATAACATTTGTGATGAAATTACCCGGTTACTTAGCAAAAAGATTAAGGAGCAATGACGCATTTCGGATTACTCCTAAAAAGTTTTGAGCCGAGTTTTTGTTTTATTTTTTCCCCAGCTATTAATATTTAATTTTGCTTTTACACCCTTTTGATACTAAATTTCAGATTAATTTGGAGTTAAAAATCAAAAGTCTCAATCCTCTCACATTACCTATATTACTTCACAAAATATAAGGCATTGAGATATGTCAAAAGAAGTGGATATTTCAATTAACTAAAGACTTAAATATAATTCCAACATAATAGGTATAAATTCATCATTGGGTTGACAAATCTCAAAAAATGGCGAAGACAAATAATCAAGAGATCTCAAAATATACCGAATGATGAAAACGATATAATAAATGTAGGATTTTCCGTCCTACTTTTGACACTGAAAAATATTTTAAAAAAATAATATAAGATACCAAACTTTGAAAAACAATCTAATAATTTTAAATACAAGTTTATTACCTCGACAAATGAGAGGAATGTGCTATAGGTAATTTTTTATGGATGTGTTTGTTTTTATTTTCATGATCATGCAAGTACAGAGACTCCTCCATAATAGTTGGGAGTGGTGGCTTCCATTTGTGGTGGTTGTGGGGTTGGGGTTTGGATTGGGATTGAGTTAAAGTAGAAATATCAGTGGCTTTGCAGGATTTGCACCCATTAAAAAAACACTAAACATGGTTGGAGTTGAGTTGAGGTTGCTAATTTTGAAGTTAAAGTTAACTATAGCCTCTTATAAATACTATTGGTTCCATTCAAAATTTATAACTTCTTGTTATAACTTTTTTATATTTGTCCTTAAATATCTCAACAACAATAACGAATTATACGTAAAAAATTCAATTTTAGTTAGCCTATAGATTTTTTCAAATTTCAATATTTTAGGATACTTATTTTGCTTTATTTTTTAGGATAAATTTTAGGAGATAACTATTAATTAATAACAAATTAATTAATATTTTAAAATATTATTGACTTAAGCATAAGAACAATTATAATATATTATTTAATATTTTTTCATACTTTACTTTTCATGTTATTTTTAAAAAAATAAGTTACCACAAAAGTAGCTAACTTTACTTTTCATGTTATTTTTTGAAAAATAAGTTACCACAAAATTAGCTAGAACGTTCCATTTGTACCTGAGATTTTGTAAAATTTTGTAACTTTACTTTTATTTATTTATTAAATTTGTACTAAAATTGAGAAGGACTGATATTTTTCCTTCTCCTTACCATTTCTTCTCGTGTAATGTTCAATTTGGTTTGTAACTATCACAATTAATTAATAAAATTAATTGTCACCTTCCCATAAAATTTGTTGAAATTTAAAATATTTTATGTCGTAATTTTCTTTTATTTTATTTTAAGTTAATTAATTATATTAAAAAATACTAAACTTTTATTAAAATATATAAATTAATTTTACTTCCACAATTTTTTTGTTTATTTTATTAAATTTAATAAATTTAAGTTAATTGTCACCTTCCCAAAAAATTTGTTGAAATTGAAATATAATATGCGATAATGTTCCTTTATTTTGTTTTAAGCTAATTAATTTTATTTAACAAAATACTATAATTTATAATTTAATTTTACTTTCACAATATTTTATTTATTTTATTAAATTTAATAAATTTGTGTTAGGTTCATTATAACTTCCCTAAAATATCATACTAAGTTATGATACATTTTAATATTTCCATAAATGCCATGTTCAAGTAATTAATATTTGGAAGGATTTTTCAGATAACCATTTCATATGTTGATGAAAACCTTCCATTTGAAGAGAGACAAGCATCCCTTGCGGATTACGGTTTTAGATGAAAATGTCCAAAGTGCATTGAAGAAGAGCCATAAATAGTGTTACAACCCCATGCAAACATTTATACACAACATAGTCCAATTGTATAAAGAGGCTGAATGCAAGGTTTAACAATGAATTTTATGCATGGAACCAAAATCAATTTTACAAAGCATGTATATTTTTATGAGAAGATTAGTTCTAGAAGAAGACCTGCAAAGTGGTAGCAATCACTCCAAGCTCAAATAAATATATGTAATGAGAATTTTAAAATTAGAGATTACTTTTAGCGTTTATATCATTAAATTTAAATATTTTTGAAGTTGCGATAGTGAGTATAAAATTGTCAAAAAATTCATAAGAATAATGTTTTGTTCAAGAATTTAGGCTCACAATGTCGACGGAGAATAGTTGGATGACAACTCGATAGCGGTATTTGATTGAAATTGATTTTTGAGGACTTGCAAAAGTACTAACTGCAAACACTCCGACGCTCAAATTAGTATAAGGGCATGGGATTTTTAAAGTTAGTGAGCGCGTACCTTGAGTATTCTAATCTAGAAGAAGACCTATAAAGTGTCTGTAAACACTCACTCTTACGCAAAAGTACCTGCAAACACTCCGACGTTCAAATTAATATTGACAATTCGATATGTACCGTAATTTTTAGTTTGATGGCCGAAATACCTGCACCTACTTCATCATTCAAACTAGTATTGACAATGAGATTTTTAAAATTAAAAATATGCATACCTTAAACGATGGTAATTTAAGCTTATATATCTGAAGTTGTGGTATTTGAATTTAGAGCCTTAGTAATAGATAGATAATATAATTTTAATAATATCTAACTATATATTATGTACCAAATAAGAATATTTTACTGATAAAAATAATATGTTATAAATAGATAGTTAGAACAAAAAAAAAATCACAATATTAAAATAAGTAAGAGATAAAAATATCAAATATTTCTTGAAAAAATAAAAATATCAAATAAATAACCAAATAATGTAAAACTATATTAATGCCTCACAAAAACCATTTGAATTTGATTAGCACGTTCCCAACTCATAGTAAAGACTAAAAATAACATGGTTTGTTTGAATTTAATTAGCACGTTCCCAACTCATAGTAAAGACTAAAAATAACATGGTTTGTTTGGACTTTCATTTGCTCAATAGATTTATATTACAACATTCTAAAGCATCTTGTCCAACATTTTCAATTCCATGATAATGAACACTAAATAGATGCACTAACTTACAAAAATATTTTACCTTTAATGGTAAAAAGTACATTTTCACAAATAATAACATGAAATTCATATAATTAAAAAACATAAATTAAAAAATTATTATAAATTTAGATTAACAACATTCAAGTTTAAAAATATTAAATAACTTATGTTTTTAAATGTGGTAACATCTCCGAACTAAAAATATTAATGCAATTTTTTTAATCTAAAACTAAAACAAATATAATTTTCTCATAAGATTATTTATATATAAAATTTACCCTCAGGAACATACTATAGTCGGATAATATTTTCATCTTTAGAAAAATGATCCATCCACTAATTCATAGTGTGTGTGTGTGATGCCCCATATTCTACTTAGAAATCTAGAGCAAAGTAAGAAGTTTCAACTTTTTTTTTAAATTTCTATTACTATCCTTCCTTTATTATCTCAAGAGTGCAAAGCTATCGGTACTTATTAAGGGGAAATTTTATTATTGTATGCACGACTCATTGTTTATAGCAATCAAATTACCTTTTGACGCGAATAATAACATTTGTGATGAAATTACCCGGTTACTCAGGAAATGGATTGTTCATAGTAATCTAATCACCTTTTGACGAAAATAATAACATTTGTGATGAAATTACCCGGTTACTAAGCAAATGGATTGTTTATAGTAATCAAATCACCTTTTGACGCGAATAATAACATTTGTGATGAATTTACCCGGTTACTCAGCAAATGGATTGTAATTAAATCACCTTTTGACGCGAATAATAACATTTGTGATGAAATTACCCGGTTACTTAGCAAAAAGATTAAGGAGCAATGACGCATTTCGGATTACTCCTAAAAAGTTTTGAGCCGAGTTTTTGTTTTATTTTTTCCCCAGCTATTAATATTTAATTTTGCTTTTACACCCTTTTGATACTAAATTTCAGATTAATTTGGAGTTAAAAATCAAAAGTCTCAATCCTCTCACATTACCTATATTACTTCACAAAATATAAGGCATTGAGATATGTCAAAAGAAGTGGATATTTCAATTAACTAAAGACTTAAATATAATTCCAACATAATAGGTATAAATTCATCATTGGGTTGACAAATCTCAAAAAATGGCGAAGACAAATAATCAAGAGATCTCAAAATATACCGAATGATGAAAACGATATAATAAATGTAGGATTTTCCGTCCTACTTTTGACACTGAAAAATATTTTAAAAAAATAATATAAGATACCAAACTTTGAAAAACAATCTAATAATTTTAAATACAAGTTTATTACCTCGACAAATGAGAGGAATGTGCTATAGGTAATTTTTTATGGATGTGTTTGTTTTTATTTTCATGATCATGCAAGTACAGAGACTCCTCCATAATAGTTGGGAGTGGTGGCTTCCATTTGTGGTGGTTGTGGGGTTGGGGTTTGGATTGGGATTGAGTTAAAGTAGAAATATCAGTGGCTTTGCGGGATTTGCACCCATTAAAAAAACACTAAACATGGTTGGAGTTGAGTTGAGGTTGCTAATTTTGAAGTTAAAGTTAACTATAGCCTCTTATAAATACTATTGGTTCCATTCAAAATTTATAACTTCTTGTTATAACTTTTTTATATTTGTCCTTAAATATCTCAACAACAATAACGAATTATACGTAAAAAATTCAATTTTAGTTAGCCTATAGATTTTTTCAAATTTCAATATTTTAGGATACTTATTTTGCTTTATTTTTTAGGATAAATTTTAGGAGATAACTATTAATTAATAACAAATTAATTAATATTTTAAAATATTATTGACTTAAGCATAAGAACAATTATAATATATTATTTAATATTTTTTCATACTTTACTTTTCATGTTATTTTTTAAAAAATAAGTTACCACAAAAGTAGCTAACTTTACTTTTCATGTTATTTTTTGAAAAATAAGTTACTACAAAATTAGCTAGAACGTTCCATTTGTACCTGAGATTTTGTAAAATTTTGTAACTTTACTTTTATTTATTTATTAAATTTGTACTAAAATTGAGAAGGACTGATATTTTTCCTTCTCCTTACCATTTCTTCTCGTGTAATGTTCAATTAGGTTTGTAACTATCACAATTAATTAATAAAATTAATTGTCACCTTCCCATAAAATTTGTTGAAATTTAAAATATTTTATGTCGTAATTTTCTTTTATTTTATTTTAAGTTAATTAATTATATTAAAAAATACTAAACTTTTATTAAAATATATAAATTAATTTTACTTCCACAATTTTTTTGTTTATTTTATTAAATTTAATAAATTTAAGTTAATTGTCACCTTCCCAAAAAATTTGTTGAAATTGAAATATAATATGCGATAATGTTCCTTTATTTTGTTTTAAGCTAATTAATTTTATTTAACAAAATACTATAATTTATAATTTAATTTTACTTTCACAATATTTTATTTATTTTATTAAATTTAATAAATTTGTGTTAGGTTCATTATAACTTCCCTAAAATATCATACTAAGTTATGATACATTTTAATATTTCCATAAATGCCATGTTCAAGTAATTAATATTTGGAAGGATTTTTCAGATAACCATTTCATATGTTGATGAAGACCTTCCATTTGAAGAGAGACAAGCATCCCTTGCGGATTACGGTTTTAGATGAAAATGTCCAAAGTGCATTGAAGAAGAGCCATAAATAGTGTTACAACCCCATGCAAACATTTATACACAACATAGTCCAATTGTATAAAGAGGCTGAATGCAAGGTTTAACAATGAATTTTATGCATGGAACCAAAATCAGTTTTACAAAGCATGTATATTTTTATGAGAAGATTAGTTCTAGAAGAAGACCTGCAAAGTGGTAGCAATCACTCCAAGCTCAAATAAATATATGTAATGAAAATTTTAAAATTAGAGATTACTTTTAGCGTTTATATCATTAAATTTAAATATTTTTGAAGTTGCGATAGTGAGTATAAAATTGTCAAAAAATTCATAAGAATAATGTTTTGTTCAAGAATTTAGGCTCACAATGTCGACGGAGAATAGTTGGATGACAACTCGATAGCGGTATTTGATTGAAATTGATTTTTGAGGACTTGCAAAAGTACTAACTGCAAACACTCCGACGCTCAAATTAGTATAAGGGCATGGGATTTTTAAAGTTAGTGAGCGCGTACCTTGAGTATTCTAATCTAGAAGAAGACCTATAAAGTGTCTGTAAACACTCACTCTTACGCAAAAGTACCTGCAAACACTCCGACGTTCAAATTAATATTGACAATTCGATATGTACCGTAATTTTTAGTTTGATGGCCAAAATACCTGCACCTACTTCATCATTCAAACTAGTATTGACAAAGAGATTTTTAAAATTAAAAATATGCATACCTTAAACGATGGTAATTTAAGCTTATATATCTGAAGTTGTGGTATTTGAATTTAGAGCCTTAGTAATAGATAGATAATATAATTTTAATAATATCTAACTATATATTATGTACCAAATAAGAATATTTTACTGATAAAAATAATATGTTATAAATAGATAGTTAGAACAAAAAAAAAAATCACAATATTAAAATAAGTAAGAGATAAAAATATCAAATATTTCTTGAAAAAATAAAAATATCAAATAAATAACCAAATAATGTAAAACTATATTAATGCCTCACAAAAACCATTTGAATTTGATTAGCACGTTCCCAACTCATAGTAAAGACTAAAAATAACATGGTTTGTTTGAATTTAATTAGCACGTTCCCAACTCATAGTAAAGACTAAAAATAACGTGGTTTGTTTGGACTTTCATTTGCTCAATAGATTTATATTACAACATTCTAAAGCATCTTGTCCAACATTTTCAATTCCATGATAATGAACACTAAATAGATGCACTAACTTACAAAAATATTTTACCTTTAATGGTAAAAAGTACATTTTCACAAATAATAACATGAAATTCATATAATTAAAAAACATAAATTAAAAAATTATTATAAATTTAGATTAACAACATTCAAGTTTAAAAATATTAAATAACTTATGTTTTTAAATGTGGTAACATCTCCGAACTAAAAATATTAATGCAATTTTTTTAATCTAAAACTAAAACAAATATAATTTTCTCATAAGATTATTTATATATAAAATTTACCCTCAGGAACATACTATAGTCGGATAATATTTTCATCTTTAGAAAAATGATCCATCCACTAATTCATAGTGTGTGTGTGATGCCCCATATTCTACTTAGAAATCTAGAGCAAAGTAAGAAGTTTCAACTTTTTTTTTAAATTTCTATTACTATCCTTCCTTTATTATCTCAAGAGTGCAAAGCTATCGGTACTTATTAAGGGGAAATTTTATTATTGTATGCACGACTCATTGTTTATAGCAATCAAATTACCTTTTGACGCGAATAATAACATTTGTGATGAAATTACCCGGTTACTCAGGAAATGGATTGTTCATAGTAATCTAATCACCTTTTGACGAAAATAATAACATTTGTGATGAAATTACCCGGTTACTAAGCAAATGGATTGTTTATAGTAATCAAATCACCTTTTGACGCGAATAATAACATTTGTGATGAATTTACCCGGTTACTCAGCAAATGGATTGTAATTAAATCACCTTTTGACGCGAATAATAACATTTGTGATGAAATTACCCGGTTACTTAGCAAAAAGATTAAGGAGCAATGACGCATTTCGGATTACTCCTAAAAAGTTTTGAGCCGAGTTTTTGTTTTATTTTTTCCCCAGCTATTAATATTTAATTTTGCTTTTACACCCTTTTGATACTAAATTTCAGATTAATTTGGAGTTAAAAATCAAAAGTCTCAATCCTCTCACATTACCTATATTACTTCACAAAATATAAGGCATTGAGATATGTCAAAAGAAGTGGATATTTCAATTAACTAAAGACTTAAATATAATTCCAACATAATAGGTATAAATTCATCATTGGGTTGACAAATCTCAAAAAATGGCGAAGACAAATAATCAAGAGATCTCAAAATATACCGAATGATGAAAACGATATAATAAATGTAGGATTTTCCGTCCTACTTTTGACACTGAAAAATATTTTAAAAAAATAATATAAGATACCAAACTTTGAAAAACAATCTAATAATTTTAAATACAAGTTTATTACCTCGACAAATGAGAGGAATGTGCTATAGGTAATTTTTTATGGATGTGTTTGTTTTTATTTTCATGATCATGCAAGTACAGAGACTCCTCCATAATAGTTGGGAGTGGTGGCTTCCATTTGTGGTGGTTGTGGGGTTGGGGTTTGGATTGGGATTGAGTTAAAGTAGAAATATCAGTGGCTTTGCGGGATTTGCACCCATTAAAAAAACACTAAACATGGTTGGAGTTGAGTTGAGGTTGCTAATTTTGAAGTTAAAGTTAACTATAGCCTCTTATAAATACTATTGGTTCCATTCAAAATTTATAACTTCTTGTTATAACTTTTTTATATTTGTCCTTAAATATCTCAACAACAATAACGAATTATACGTAAAAAATTCAATTTTAGTTAGCCTATAGATTTTTTCAAATTTCAATATTTTAGGATACTTATTTTGCTTTATTTTTTAGGATAAATTTTAGGAGATAACTATTAATTAATAACAAATTAATTAATATTTTAAAATATTATTGACTTAAGCATAAGAACAATTATAATATATTATTTAATATTTTTTCATACTTTACTTTTCATGTTATTTTTTAAAAAATAAGTTACCACAAAAGTAGCTAACTTTACTTTTCATGTTATTTTTTGAAAAATAAGTTACCACAAAATTAGCTAGAACATTCCATTTGTACCTGAGATTTTGTAAAATTTTGTAACTTTACTTTTATTTATTTATTAAATTTGTACTAAAATTGAGAAGGACTGATATTTTTCCTTCTCCTTACCATTTCTTCTCGTGTAATGTTCAATTAGGTTTGTAACTATCACAATTAATTAATAAAATTAATTGTCACCTTCCCATAAAATTTGTTGAAATTTAAAATATTTTATGTCGTAATTTTCTTTTATTTTATTTTAAGTTAATTAATTATATTAAAAAATACTAAACTTTTATTAAAATATATAAATTAATTTTACTTCCACAATTTTTTTGTTTATTTTATTAAATTTAATAAATTTAAGTTAATTGTCACCTTCCCAAAAAATTTGTTGAAATTGAAATATAATATGCGATAATGTTCCTTTATTTTGTTTTAAGCTAATTAATTTTATTTAACAAAATACTATAATTTATAATTTAATTTTACTTTCACAATATTTTATTTATTTTATTAAATTTAATAAATTTGTGTTAGGTTCATTATAACTTCCCTAAAATATCATACTAAGTTATGATAAATTTTAATATTTCCGTAAATGCCATGTTCAAGTAATTAATATTTGGATGGATTTTTCAGATAACCATTTCATATGTTGATGAAGACCTTCCATTTGAAGAGAGACAAGCATCCCTTGCGGATTACGGTTTTAGATGAAAATGTCCAAAGTGCATTGAAGAAGAGCCATAAATAGTGTTACAACCCCATGCAAACATTTATACACAACATAGTCCAATTGTATAAAGAGGCTGAATGCAAGGTTTAACAATGAATTTTATGCATGGAACCAAAATCAATTTTACAAAGCATGTATATTTTTATGAGAAGATTAGTTCTAGAAGAAGACCTGCAAAGTGGTAGCAATCACTCCAAGCTCAAATAAATATATGTAATGAGAATTTTAAAATTAGAGATTACTTTTAGCGTTTCTATCATTAAATTTAAATATTTTTGAAGTTGCGATAGTGAGTATAAAATTGTCAAAAAATTCATAAGAATAATGTTTTGTTCAAGAATTTAGGCTCACAATGTCGACGGAGAATAGTTGGATGACAACTCGATAGCGGTATTTGATTGAAATTGATTTTTGAGGACTTGCAAAAGTACTAACTGCAAACACTCCGACGCTCAAATTAGTATAAGGGCATGGGATTTTTAAAGTTAGTGAGCGCGTACCTTGAGTATTCTAATCTAGAAGAAGACCTATAAAGTGTCTGTAAACACTCACTCTTACGCAAAAGTACCTGCAAACACTCCGACGTTCAAATTAATATTGACAATTCGATATGTACCGTAATTTTTAGTTTGATGGCCAAAATACCTGCACCTACTTCATCATTCAAACTAGTATTGACAAAGAGATTTTTAAAATTAAAAATATGCATACCTTAAACGATGGTAATTTAAGCTTATATATCTGAAGTTTGGTATTTGAATTTAGAGCCTTAGTAATAGATAGATAATATAATTTTAATAATATCTAACTATATATTATGTACCAAATAAGAATATTTTACTGATAAAAATAATATGTTATAAATAGATAGTTAGAACAAAAAAAAAATCACAATATTAAAATAAGTAAGAGATAAAAATATCAAATATTTCTTGAAAAAATAAAAATATCAAATAAATAACCAAATAATATAAAACTATATTAATGCCTCACAAAAACCATTTGAATTTGATTAGCACGTTCCCAACTCATAGTAAAGACTAAAAATAACATGGTTTGTTTGAATTTAATTAGCACGTTCCCAACTCATAGTAAAGACTAAAAATAACGTGGTTTGTTTGGACTTTCATTTGCTCAATAGATTTATATTACAACATTCTAAAGCATCTTGTCCAACATTTTCAATTCCATGATAATGAACACTAAATAGATGCACTAACTTACAAAAATATTTTACCTTTAATGGTAAAAAGTACATTTTCACAAATAATAACATGAAATTCATATAATTAAAAAACATAAATTAAAAAATTATTATAAATTTAGATTAACAACATTCAAGTTTAAAAATATTAAATAACTTATGTTTTTAAATGTGGTAACATCTCCGAACTAAAAATATTAATGCAATTTTTTTAATCTAAAACTAAAACAAATATAATTTTCTCATAAGATTATTTATATATAAAATTTACCCTCAGGAACATACTATAGTCGGATAATATTTTCATCTTTAGAAAAATGATCCATCCACTAATTCATAGTGTGTGTGTGATGCCCCATATTCTACTTAGAAATCTAGAGCAAAGTAAGAAGTTTCAACTTTTTTTTTAAATTTCTATTACTATCCTTCCTTTATTATCTCAAGAGTGCAAAGCTATCGGTACTTATTAAGGGGAAATTTTATTATTGTATGCACGACTCATTGTTTATAGCAATCAAATTACCTTTTGACGCGAATAATAACATTTGTGATGAAATTACCCGGTTACTCAGGAAATGGATTGTTCATAGTAATCTAATCACCTTTTGACGAAAATAATAACATTTGTGATGAAATTACCCGGTTACTAAGCAAATGGATTGTTTATAGTAATCAAATCACCTTTTGACGCGAATAATAACATTTGTGATGAATTTACCCGGTTACTCAGCAAATGGATTGTAATTAAATCACCTTTTGACGCGAATAATAACATTTGTGATGAAATTACCCGGTTACTTAGCAAAAAGATTAAGGAGCAATGACGCATTTCGGATTACTCCTAAAAAGTTTTGAGCCGAGTTTTTGTTTTATTTTTTCCCCAGCTATTAATATTTAATTTTGCTTTTACACCCTTTTGATACTAAATTTCAGATTAATTTGGAGTTAAAAATCAAAAGTCTCAATCCTCTCACATTACCTATATTACTTCACAAAATATAAGGCATTGAGATATGTCAAAAGAAGTGGATATTTCAATTAACTAAAGACTTAAATATAATTCCAACATAATAGGTATAAATTCATCATTGGGTTGACAAATCTCGAAAAATGGCGAAGACAAATAATCAAGAGATCTCAAAATATACCGAATGATGAAAACGATATAATAAATGTAGGATTTTCCGTCCTACTTTTGACACTGAAAAATATTTTAAAAAAATAATATAAGATACCAAACTTTGAAAAACAATCTAATAATTTTAAATACAAGTTTATTACCTCGACAAATGAGAGGAATGTGCTATAGGTAATTTTTTATGGATGTGTTTGTTTTTATTTTCATGATCATGCAAGTACAGAGACTCCTCCATAATAGTTGGGAGTGGTGGCTTCCATTTGTGGTGGTTGTGGGGTTGGGGTTTGGATTGGGATTGAGTTAAAGTAGAAATATCAGTGGCTTTGCGGGATTTGCACCCATTAAAAAAACACTAAACATGGTTGGAGTTGAGTTGAGGTTGCTAATTTTGAAGTTAAAGTTAACTATAGCCTCTTATAAATACTATTGGTTCCATTCAAAATTTATAACTTCTTGTTATAACTTTTTTATATTTGTCCTTAAATATCTCAACAACAATAACGAATTATACGTAAAAAATTCAATTTTAGTTAGCCTATAGATTTTTTCAAATTTCAATATTTTAGGATACTTATTTTGCTTTATTTTTTAGGATAAATTTTAGGAGATAACTATTAATTAATAACAAAGTAATTAATATTTTAAAATATTATTGACTTAAGCATAAGAACAATTATAATATATTATTTAATATTTTTTCATACTTTACTTTTCATGTTATTTTTTAAAAAATAAGTTACCACAAAAGTAGCTAACTTTACTTTTCATGTTATTTTTTGAAAAATAAGTTACCACAAAATTAGCTAGAACGTTCCATTTGTACCTGAGATTTTGTAAAATTTTGTAACTTTACTTTTATTTATTTATTAAATTTGTACTAAAATTGAGAAGGACTGATATTTTTCCTTCTCCTTACCATTTCTTCTCGTGTAATGTTCAATTAGGTTTGTAACTATCACAATTAATTAATAAAATTAATTGTCACCTTCCCATAAAATTTGTTGAAATTTAAAATATTTTATGTCGTAATTTTCTTTTATTTTATTTTTAGTTAATTAATTATATTAAAAAATACTAAACTTTTATTAAAATATATAAATTAATTTTACTTCCACAATTTTTTTGTTTATTTTATTAAATTTAATAAATTTAAGTTAATTGTCACCTTCCCAAAAAATTTGTTGAAATTGAAATATAATATGCGATAATGTTCCTTTATTTTGTTTTAAGCTAATTAATTTTATTTAACAAAATACTATAATTTATAATTTAATTTTACTTTCACAATATTTTATTTATTTTATTAAATTTAATAAATTTGTGTTAGGTTCATTATAACTTCCCTAAAATATCATACTAAATTATGATAAATTTTAATATTTCCATAAATGCTATGTTCAAGTAATTAATATTTGGAAGGATTTTTCAGATAACCATTTCATATGTTGATGAAGACCTTCCATTTGAAGAGAGACAAGCATCCCTTGCAGATTACGGTTTTAGATGTAAATGTCCAAAGTGCATCGAAGAAGAGCCATAAATAGTGTTACAACCCCATGCAAACATTTATACACAACATAGTCCAATTGTATAAAGAGGCTGAATGCAAGGTTTAACAATGAATTTTATGCATGGAACCAAAATCAATTTTACAAACATGTATATTTCTATGAGAAGATTAGTTCTAGAAGAAGACCTGCAAAGTGGTAGCAATCACTCCGAGCTCAAATAAATATAGGTAATGAGAATTTTAAAATTAGAGATTACTTTTAGCGTTGATATCATTAAATTTAAATATTTTTGAAGTTGCGATAGTGAGTATAAAATTGTCAAAAATTTCATAAGAATAATGTTTTGTTCAAGAATTTAGGCTCACAATGTCGACGGAGAATAGGTGGATGACAACTCGATAGCGGTATTTGATTGAAATTGAATTTTGAAGACTTGAAAAAGTACTACCTGCAAACACTCCGACGCTCAAATAGGTATAAGGGCATGGGATTTTTAAAGTTATTGAGTGCATACCTTGAGTATTCTAATCTAGAAGAAGACCTATAGAGTGTTTGCAAACACTCACTCTGACGCAAAAGTACCTGCAAACACTCCGACGTTCAAATTAATATTGACAATTAGATATGTACCGTAATTTTTAGTTTGATGACCAAAATACCTGCACCAACTTCATCATTCAAACTAGTATTGACAATGAGATTTTTAAAATTAAAAATATGCATACCTTAAATGATGGTAATTTAAGCTTATATATCTGAAGTTGTGGTATTTGAATTTAGAGCCTTAGTAATAGATAGATAATATAATTTTAATAATATCTAACTATATATTATGTACCAAATAAGAATATTTTACCGATAAAAATAATATGTTATAAGTAGATAGTTAGAGCAAAAAAAAACACTTAAACATGGTTGGAGTTGAGTTAAGGTTGCTAATTTTGAAGTTAAAGTTAATTATAGCCTCTTATATATACTATTGGTTCCATTCAAAATTCATAACTTCTTGTTATAATCTTTTTATATCTGTCCTTAAATATCTCAACAACAATAACTGATTATACGTAAAAAATTCATTTTTAGTTAGTTGATAGTTTTATTCAAATTTCAATATTTTAGGATACTTATTTTAATTTATTTTTTAGGATAAATTTTAGGAGATAAATATTAATTACTAATAAATTAATTAATATTTTAAAATATTATTGACTTAAGCATAAGAACAATTATAATATATTATTTAATATTTTTTCATACTTTACTTTTCATGTTATTTTTTGAAAAATAAGTTACCACAAAAGTAGCTAACGTTACTTTTCATGTTATTTTTTAAAAAATAAGTTACCACTAAATTACCTAGAACGTACCATTTACACTTAAGATTTTGTAAAATTTTGTAACTTTACGTTTATTTATTTATTAAATTTATACTAAAATTGAGAAGGACTGATATTTTTCCTTCTCCTTACCATTTCTTCTCGTGTAATGTTCAATTAGGTTTGTAACTATCCCAATTAATTATGGAGCATCTTTGTATTATATTATGGAGCATCTGGTTTTGATTAAACTATGTTACATATGAGATTGTATAATGAGGTTATTTACAATAAACACAATGTTAATCCTCTAAAAAATAGATCACTAAATAATTCAGTTCTTTGGTAATTTCAACTTTCTATAATCGAAAACAAAAATTCACATGTGGTAGTACATGTAAGCATTTTGAAAACTAAAAAGGTACATAATAATGTATTGAATTTACATTGGAACTTATATGGTGCACAAGATTATAAGAACACAGATAAAAGAACAATAGATAAAAAAACAATAGAACATACATACTAAAATAATATCAATGAGATTTGGCAGTGTTTTATTGGATGTTGCACTGTAGCACTACTTTTAACTCTAAATTTATTAAGTGAATAGTATTGTGTAAATAAAATAATATAAAGACAAAATCAACAAATTATCACACGATATCTTCTCTTCCAAAAGATTAAAACAAAATCTTACTCTTTCTAGTTCTCTTTGTTTGTTAGGGTTATTTCCCATTTCTCAATGACAGAAGTTATCACGTGGCTACATCCTCTTCATGTAGTAGCAAGGGTGTGAGTGAGTGATAATTGCTAACTATTTACTTTTCAGAATCGGGAAAACCAAAATGCCAAGTTGTTTAACACAACATTTCATATGCAGTCAACAAATCAACAAATTTTTCAAACCTCCCACTGCCGTCGCCGACGATGACGATGATTTGCTCAACTGGAACTGGGAGAACAACCAACACCCTATTATCAACACTTACACCCGAATTCATCGAAACCCTAATCCAATTCCTTCACCTCACACCATAATATAAAAACCACTAGTAGTCAAGAACAAGAAGAGAAGCTACGTTCAGTTCCATTTGGAATTAGGTCAATCCGGTTTTTATTACGCGTGCACTCCACTTGTGCTATTGAGTTTACTCCCGGAGATGTCGAAGACGAGAAATTACACGCTCAATTTCACTAAATTTATGCGCAAGGAATCCAATTTAGAGTAACCGAAATGAATTTCCCTTTTTTCTGATCTCAATCATTTGATTCCTCTGCCAATTGATTATTTTTATTCTGTTTTTTTTTCTTCAGGATTGGAATAATGAAAGGGTTGTTTATTATGATAAATGTTGGATAATGATCCATCTTTCCACAGAATAAACAAGGTTTTTTATTTAATGCCTTTAAGTTAATTCCATTTTGTATGATTTGTTGGGTTTTGAAGTGTTGAATGGGTTCTTGTGAAATTGTTGTTATGACAGGTTCATGAAGTTGTGAAGATGATGGGAAGTGGATGGATAACGAATCAACATTGTAAGGTGGATAATGTTAAACATCACCTCAAAAAACTTACTTGCAATCTTATTCTAGTAACAGGTGAAATTTGAGACAGGTTCTTATTCTAGTAACAGAATTTGTAATCTTCAATCTTTATTCAAAGGAAAATCTAGTCATTATACAACAGGAACTTCTGTAATATCTTGTGATACGTTATCCGAAGAAAAGCCTAAAGAGAATTCTGTTTCTGATATGTTGGTTGATTCATTTGGAAGGATTCATACTTACTTGAGAATATCATTAACAGAGAGATGTAATTTAAGTTGTAAGTATTTTATGCCAGCTGAAGGTCTGGAGTTAACTCCTACTGATCAGGTGTAAGTATTTTATGCCAGCTGAAGGTCTGGAGTTAACTCCTACTGATCAGGTGTAAGTATTTTAGAAATTTGTAAGACAACTTATATTTAGGTGTTTATGTCTTGTTTGCTTAAGACTAGAGTATATGACCTATAGTTCTATGAAACAAAAATACGACACTTGTTATATAAGTGTCATATGGGTGTCGGGCACCGATTTTAAAGAGTGTCGAACCAAAGAAAATAAATCGTTTCTTTGGGGACACCTATTTGACTTTTCTGACAATTGTTGAATGGAGTGGAGAAAGCACAACATATTGAATGGAGTAAGATCCAGTTGTTTTGTTTTGTATTAATTGAACTGGTTAATAAACACTTGTTTGAATATGGTTTTGTAAAATTTAGTGAATACATGGATTGAGCTTTAAGATGAACTTCCTGAACAATGGACATATGTGAACTGTGATTAAGTGACTATTTGATGGCTGGTCTCTTTTCATTACTTTGTTTGAATAGAATGCAGAGTGGACGCCTCTTGTTTGAATAGTGTTTGATGTCGATGTTTTTAAGTCAAAACTTTCACGGTCTAGTTCATGATATATCTTGTGCTACGAGCTTCTGAAGTCTTATGTGTTGAAGTTTAATTATAGAGCATTATACATAGCTTGATGTTTTATTATGTGGCATGGTTTGACTTTATAGTCATTAAGAGATCAAATGATTTATACAGGCATTGATAAAGTCAACTAGCAGGCTTAGAGATGCATTACTTCCTTAAGATGAACCGAAGTTGGCAACCCCCCCTTGCTTCTTCTTGCTCAGCAGCGATCTCTGTAAGCTCTTAAACTTATAAATGTTAGAGCTGATGATCAAGACTTTATTCTGAAATTTATTATTTTTGCAGGGTTCTCGTCAATGCAAATGCACCCTACATTAAGATGGTCAGTGAACAGTTTGATAGATGCCATGGAACTATAGCGTAGAAAATTGGTGATAGTACAATTGTGTTTAATTATTTAGGAATCGATTGATGATAATACACATGTAGAAAATTGTTCACGACAACTTTGTTGAGGCAGTCAAGTTTGTATTGGTTTTCCTCTTTTCCCTGTTGTCTATATTGCTTTGGCTTTAGTACTTAGTGGTTAGGCTGATTTTTGTAGTCAGTACACTTATATGGGCTAGCGAAGAAAATGGATATCACAGTTATTACTTCCTCACAAGTAAGATTTTACTTTTAAATTTTTTGACACTCATTAAGAGCAAATCACTATAGCGGATACGGCAAGTACTTACTTTAACTTGTTATAGGATTATTTATAAAATTATACACGCACATTGCTTCTCTGCACACAACTATGTGATTTTTATACAGTTTTAGCAGAGTCAGTTATTAAACATTAACACCAGATCTGGTCAGACTAATTGTCTTGTCTCTTGTCCTCAGCGTCCTACTTTAATACCATTTCATTCCATGGAATTGCGGCTGATTGATGGCGAGGGTAATTGGCAACTCCGTTTGATCAAGCAATGATACTCTGGTAGGTAGTGTTGATGCAGACTCTCATAGTTAGAATATTTTGCGGAGTCTTGAACATACTGGCTTATCGTGAGCGTAAATAAGGTTGGCCGATGATGGTATCCCCATTTTCTTCCATTTTCGTGAGCGTAAACAAGGTTCAAGTTTTGCAGCACCAACCAAAATGGTTGATACGAAGTTGAAACAAAACTATTTATAGCTGCAGTATATTAAGATCAATCATGTACAGTCTCCCCCTTATATTCCTAGGTAGTTGATATTTATTCATATTTTGTAACCATTGTTTTAATAATAAAAAAAATAGCTTGAAATATAGTAGCTCTTTGATATATTTTGTTACCAAAGCATCATCCGTTCATTGTAACAGGTTTGGGTTCTTTTCTTCAAGTCCATCATTTCTCGGTCACTCTTCTTGATCTGGACATCGCTCATATAAAATCTAATTAGAACTTAATTCACATTTCATGTTGGCTAAGACATCTGCATAAGAATTAGTACTGCATTTTTACGTGCTAAGCTGTTCTAATATCGCAGCTTTGTAGAATATCTAACAACAACAGAGTTTATGTATAATCAGGTCATCCTTGGATTGTTGATGCCTTTGTCCTATGCTGTTTTGACATGCTTAAAGTATTTTTGTCAACAACTTTCATCATAATTTATGATGGAACTGTAATTGTCTTCAAGTTTTATGAGGAGCTGGTGGTGGTCCTTCTTGCAAGCTTTCTACTTAATCTGCAGCACTTAGTTGGCTACTCGTTCTGCAGCACTTGATCTGCAGCTTGCAACACTCACTCTGCATTACACGATCCATAACGCTCACAGTCCTTGCCTCTCGTCCTCTTCTTCGTTCATCAGGTTGAACTGGTGCGTTATAAACTTAGACGCCGGTCGAAAGTGTTTACGAATTATGGTTTTAGAGGGGGCTGTTTACTGTCATAGAATTTGCACAATTTAGGTTGAACCATTCAAAGATTGGTTATGGTTGATACAATTCAAAGAATGTTATCTGCTAGTTTTCTTATTAGATACATAATTTCTTCATACTAATGTTGTAGATTTTATTAGAAATATGTCAACTATTTTCATGGATTCCAGTCTTATTGTTTTGTTTTGTCTATTTGTCTTTGACATGATGAATCCAAAAGTTAAGAGTAATCTTATTTTAGAAACATATAAACACTTAATTATGTGTAACCTTCTTTGACCTTCCATATTGGTCTAGTCTTGATGTAAGACATTGTATTGATGCAATGCCCACTTCATTATGACTGCACATGATTTTGTATACTTTTTGGTTAATTTTAAAAATATTTTGACTTAGTTAAAATATGATTTTTATGTGTATGATTTTATAGTATTTGCAATATTTTGACTGAAAATGAAATATAACTAAATGGTGTATATGAAATAGGGTGTAAATAGATATAATTGTTCATTTATAAATGGCGTATTTACACCCGATTTTTATTTAAATAGGGTGTAATTAAGAACATATCTACACCCGATTTTTATTAAAATAGGGTGTAATTAAAACGTAATTACGCCTAATTACACCCGATTTTTATTAAAATAGGGTGTAATTAAAACATAATTACGCCCAATTACACCCGATTTTTATTAAAATAGGGTGTAATTAAAAACGTAATTATGCCCAATTACACCCGATTTTTATAGAAACAAGGTGTAATTAAAAACGTAATTACGCCCAATTACACCCGATTTTTATAAAAACAGGGTGTAATTAAAAATGTAATTACGCCCAATTACACCCGATTTTTATTAAAACGGGGTGTAATTAAAAACGTAATTACGCCCAATTACACCCGATTTTTGTTAAAATAGGGTGTAACGTAGAACGTATTTACACCCGATATTTTTAAAATAGGGAGTAATTACGAACGTATTTACACCCGTTTATTAAACGGGTGTAAATTCGTTAGACATTTCTCACCCTGTGGATATACACCCGATTTTTATTAAAAATAATGGGTGTAAATTTAATAAAAAACGGGTGTAAATTAACATTTTTGTACTAGTGGGATCTTTGCTGGTGAAGAATGAAAAACATGAAGTTGAATCATTACCAATTGAGTTCTTCTGTGTTGCAATGCAAGGCTTGATCTGAAGTGGACATGGAGCACTCTTTGGTAGCCGAGTTATGGAATTTCTGAATATTAATTCATCCCTATGACTGTAAATCTGAAAACCAGGAAACTCAATCGCAGATTCCTTCATATTTTTATTTTCTCTTACCTTTTTCCTTTTTTGGAATTTGTTTTAGGGTACTTAGATATAGCTATTAGAAGAAGTAGGAAAATATTAGAGTATGAAAGTTGAAATTAGACCAAGCTAGATAGTCAAAGATTATAATTTGTAGGAAATTGAAGTTAATGAATTGTTTGATTGAATTTTGTGTTTAAATAAACTGTGATGAGTTGAACTATTTAGTTAACTTTAATGAGAAATTACTATCTTTAATTGTTTAATTATTGAACGTTTTTTCATCAAACAATTAACATCCTATCTAAAATTTAGACGACAATGAAAGTAATTCACCCTCTTATCTAATTATCTTTGATTGTTTTTCTCTCTTTAAAAAGTAATTTTTAAATAGTTCTTTTCATTTTTAATTATATTCTTTAATATATATATATATATATATATATATATATATATATATATATATATATATATATATATATATATATATATGATTCTTCATAAGTCACATTGAATCATGTGAGGAAGAATCAATTAACAAATAATTAAATGACCTAATTTTAAGTGATAATGACACTAGAATAAACCACATGACACTGTTGGAAGTACATTTTTATTGCATAATTTTCCTCCCTTTATTTAGAAAGTTAGGTTATGTACAATGAGGTGTTTAAAACCAAATTTAATAGTTGAATCTTTGCAACGAGGGTGTTGAATATGATGTTTAAAGTGAGGTGTATTAATTGGTGTTGAAAGTTTTCAACATGTTGAATGTGGAAAGAGTGGTGTCCATAAAATACTTTGTAAAATTTTATTGGTTGTTTTGAATGTTTAAATTTTTTAGTGTGTTGTGAATGGTGGTTGAATATGATGTTGAATGTGTGTTGAATTATTAGGTGGAAGAAAGAGAAGATGATGTGTAGTCACATGGATGAATTAATGTTCAGAAATTCCATAACTCGCTACAAAAGAGTGAATATAAATTGAATGTGTGTTGAATTATTAGGTGGAGGAAAGAAAAGATAATGTGTAGTATTAAAAATGAAAAAAAAGTGTTGAATAATAAAACCAATAGTCTAACTTGATTCCTTTTCTATTATTATTTATTAACATTTGGCCGCTCAAGTTGTGGTGTCAGAGTTTGCTATATTCTCTCTTAAAACTTGAGATGCCAACGAAGATATTTTTCCAGTGTTTAACCATTCATATTTTTATGTTATTATTTATGATCAGACATGTTAGAAGCATGACACTAACCGCAAACTAATCTGAGAATAAAAAAAGTGAAAGAAAATGTAACATGGTAAAGGATTGTATGTTGCACTTTTTTGCCTTTCTATTCAGCCATCCCATATTTAATATCATAAAATGTAACATGCACTTGTATTAATATTTTATGTATTATATTTAATATCAAAGTATAAAAAGAATATGAGCTAGGATGAGTAGCAAAGTAATCAAGAAAACAAGTTCGTGTGGGTTGAAACAGACTCAGGGAAATTTCGTTTTACACACCTTCCTTTGTCTCACACATCTAAAAATTTAAAATTTCTTTCGGATATTTTCAGAGATGTATCTCTAGACGTATCTTAAATTATTTCATTTTTCGTGAATCAAATAGCCACCACATTTTTGTTAAAAATTAATTCAGAGATGCATTTGTGAAAATTGTATGAGGTGTATTCGAAAATGCATATCCAAAAATATTTCTGAGTGCAATTTATGCAATTTAAACATCATTATTTCAGATATACATCTCCAAAAAAATTTTGTATGCATCTTGGGCACAAACACTGTCTTGAGTTTTTATTTTGTAAAGGCAAAGTCATTTAATCATACTAGTAGTGTCGTAATTTGATTCAAACACTAATAATTAAACACGCACATTATAGAACAAAATAATGCATTAATTAAAAAACAATCCATAAAATCACAAACATTGTTCTTAACATATGGAAAATAATACTAAAACATCCAAAAATACAAAAAAAAAAAAAACATAACCTATTGCATATGCCTAATCCTAACTCTTTGGCTCATCCTCTGTCGCCGGTAACCCAAGGCCATTAATCAGTGACTCGGTAGAATGACACGTGCGAGGACAACCACATCATCGCCACCTCTCTCGAGCCTCCCAAACTATATGCTCTCATACATAAGTCGCAAAATATTTGACAGATCGATAACACGTTAATGACATGGTCATCTCTAGCGAGTTCATTCTCCAGGATCTCCTCATGAGCTGACCTGGGGGGACCTCCAAGAGCGTCCGATGTCATGACATGGTGTGACACACTATAGAACCAAGTCATGTGTAATCATCCACATAAGACCACAAACTTATGGATGACATACTTAGATACCCATTTGGTACCAGATAATTCTTGTAATCCGCCAATATGCCATCCAAATGTCTACGGATGATGCTATGTGGAGCAAACTCGAAGGGGGATCTCAGAATGATATACACATATTCAAACTGACGCATGTATCACTCTGGCATATACCTACATATCATATTCCTCCCACATGCCAGCCATCCAGAGTATAATGAAATGGAATCGAAGGCAAAAGTGATTTGATGAGTGGTGTATGGTGTCCAGTCGATGTCATTATGTGTGTAGGGGTGAAAATTTGAGGCTAATGCCATTGGATTGACCCAGCTCGTATTTTTAGTGAAAGTCGCCACCACACTTTATTGTTTCTAAAGGAAATGGGAAAAAGAGCGAAATAAAATCCAAAGAAGTTTTTAAAAACAAAACTAATAAAATAAACAGAGATCTTAGGTTCGGGGGTTGGTTATGTAAGGGGAATGTATTAACACCCCTCACATTTATAGTACTCTACAAGAACCTCTTTGAAAATATATTTGTTATTATTATTGTTTTTGTTTATGTGAAATAGAGTGGGATGGTGACAAAAGAAATTTTAAAAGTGTGTTCGGAAAGACGTCGCATCTTGTTCCAACATACCCCTTAAGTGCAACAAGGAAGTCAGAGCATTTGTAGTTCCCGTTAAAAGGAAAATAAAGAGTCAAAGTGGCCAAAATGTTTTTGGGTGTTGAGCTTTAACAATACTCAACAAGTTTTTAAAATGGTAAGCTTTAACAATACTAAGTAAGTTTTAAAATGTGCCAAGCTTTAACAATACAAGGCAAGGATAAGTTAGAAGAATGATGGTTGAGCTTTAACAATATAAAACGAGGGTTGATTTAAAAGAGGTTAAGCTTTAACAATACAAAACCATTTTTAAAACAGTGATAAAGTGCTAAGCTTTAACAATACTAAGCACAAAGTAAAAGAGGAGGAAAAGGGAGTGTGTACCTTGACAATTTTAGTAAATACTATCCCATTCCTTTGTATTTTTAGCATCAATGAGGAATCAAACATCTCAAGAAAGCATACAAGGGTAAGCATCTCAAGTGGTGTGTGAGGCATGTTTGTGTGTATCATGGGTACAATCAAAGGGTGAGTACAAAGATATCAACATATAAACTTGTATAAAGGGGTTATGAATAAAAGGGATGACACACCTCAAGTATGTATAAGTATGATATGATAATGGATGAAGATTTCATGCATATGGGGTAAGTAAACAATGTGTATATATATATATATATATATATATATATATATATATATATATATATATATATATATATATATATATATATATATATATATATATATATATATACACACACACACACAAAGACAAAGTATAAAGTACAAAGATGTAAATCAACAAGCATGTGTACAAGTGGACAAACAAGAAGAGATCATATCAATCAAGCTAATATTAACAAGGTATTTACATTGAATTAAAGGGAAAGATAAAGAGATCTCAAGATTAGGGTTTTAATATGTACACTAACCTAATTATTCTAAAAGTTGAGTAAACCCTAAGTGAACAACTAAAGGGATCATGGTATGAACTTCATAGGAAGCTAAGTCTACTATCAAGCCTTTACTAATCAATTGGCCAAACATCCCAAAATGCTCTTCCCTTCAATTTCATTTACACTACCTAATGGATAGACACATAATTAACAAATCATGTGATAAAAAGTAGCTTCTTTTATCATTCCAATCAACAAGTGCTCAAATCTTATCGGTCCAAATTTATTCATTCAATTTCCCTCTCACATAACCAAGCTTTGGTTCGTACAGCTTCAAACATTGTCAAGTCTTCTCTCTCATAACCCATACTAAAGTGCTCATTGTTTATCTGCACAAAATCTTCATCTTCAACGAAAACCCGGGTAAGACTCATCCTCATCTTTACATCTAAGTTGACATCCCCAATCCTTTTATTTTCTGGTTGTAAACACATTTAACTTTCATCATCATATTTAGTTTTGCTTCATAAAAATTCCTACTTTTTTAAGTTCCTCTTTTTAGGCATTCTTCATAGAAGGATTGTTCATGTACAGGTTTAAGTTCCTCTTTTTATGTATATTTTGTTGTTTACCGATTACCATGCCTTTTAATATGGTTACATACTTTGTTGTTTACCCATTTTCCATGCATTTTTCCCTTAATGAAACTTTATGAGAGGAAAAATAATGTCTTTTATACTTTTCTGGCTTTTTTTCTTCATAAATTTCAACTTTTTTAAGTTCCTCTTATTAGGCTTCCTGCATAAAACTGTTTCTTTTTAGATACTAACAGTAATGCATTTATTTTTTAACATTTGATAGATTCGGGTAATGCATTATGTATGACAATCTAAATTTGAGCTTTTAGAAATTTAAGTTGCTTTAAAGTCTCACACCTACTTTGCCCGTTACACTCACCATCACAAAGAGTTTCTGCAACTCTGAAAAAACAACTAAAAAACTTTTGAGTCAATCACTTAAAATAGTTCCTTATTTAACAAAGATGCAACTGTTTATGTTGATAACAGATTTTGTTGATATTAATGTTGCAGTATTTATGTGCTTAATACAAAGAAATTGAATTTTAAATAGCCAAGTCATGGATGATAATTTCGAATATACTTTGCTGAATGGGCATTTGTTCATTATCAGTCCTCTATGTGCAAAGGTTGAAACTGGATATTGAGTTTTTTTGCAGAACTGTCACTTTATCAATTGGAAACTGGATATGAATGAGGTCGAATATGTCACTTTATCATTGGGAACCGGACATTAAAATCTTTGCAGCAACCTCCTTCCCTCTTTCATTATACGTTTTAAAAAATGTTGTCACTTTATAAGATGGGGAACCGGATATTGAGGTAAGCTCTTTAATTTTTTTGCACCAACTGATATCTTTTACCTAACAAAATGCAACATTGGAGATAACTAGTCATACTCAATGTCATCTCTTCATTAAATGCAAAGTGCTTTTTCTAATCTCTTGCCATGTTGTATTAGGTATATCTTCTAAAAGTAGGAATAACTTCTACCCTATTACACGGTACAGGTACCTTTAAGATATTCTTTATGGTGTAAAATCACAAACATGTAATATAATAATCATGCTTTTGTAAAAATTGGTTGTTGACTGGTACACTGCACAACACTGTATTCTCTGTTGCTTGGAAACTTGGATTTTAGGATAACAAAGTCTTAGGCCTTTTAATCCAAACAAACAACATGGTTGTAAACTGACTAAGTTGGTGAAAGCTGGAAACTAGAGACTACAAGCATATTAATTAAAAGAGTTTATATTTCAACATTGGTAGTTATCAACCTTTACTTTCACTTTGTTAATTGTGTCCGTTTTAAACTTTTAATGGATATGATGTGTTTAATCATGGCCGCAACAAGTACAAAGGCAAGATATGTCATAGCAATTTGGAATAGGAACCCATGATGAATATGCAGAAGCTGGATGGAGTTATTATGGAAATAACAGGCTTACTTTTTTAGATACTTCAAAGTAACCTGGCAAAAGGGCTTTGAAAAGTGATAGAGGAATCGTCAAGGAAACCGGTCAATAAGATGGTCAATTCTCTTTCCCTTTGTGTAATTTTCTTTGTAATATATGTAATGACAATTGAATGTCATTCGAATCATGTAGTGGTTACTTTTGTGATGAAATTCATGATGACCATGCGAAAGTGTTTGGATATGGTTGAAAGTATAGTGAATCTTCTGTTCGACTCAACTTTGAATTTCACTTCCATTGTTTTCAATTTTGATTTTCTTGAAAGGAGACTTTGAATTTCACTTCCATTGCTTTCACTTTCTTGAAAGGAAACTTTGATCATATTTTGAATTTCACTTCCATTGCTTTCACTTTCTAATAATGGTGAAAATGTTCATATTAAAATAAAAATAATATGACAGTTTAATAACCTATTATAATGTAAATATTATAAATATCTTTCATACTGATTTCAAACCACTTATCAATGACTTTCGTGTGATATATGTTTACTAATATGACAGTTTAATAACCTATTATAATGTAAATATTATAAATATCTTTCATACTGATTTCAAACCACTTATCAATGACTTTCGTGTGATATATGTTTCACTTCTGTTCGACTCAACTTTTAATTATTATTTTTTGTAAAAAAGAAAGAAGGTTTTTTTTTTTTTTCTAAGAGGGTTGACCGAGTAAAACAAAAGAATTAGGATTAATGAACCCACTGTTCATCTTCTCCTACCCCAAGCCGGCGCCGCACCATCACCCTTACCACAAACCCTAGCTTCGATTTCGGGCCCATGGATCAAAATCAAAACATAGACGAATTATCTAAACGCAAGAGAAGCGGAAATCAAATCGGGATTCATTGATGAATTAAAACGAATCCTAACATAACATATTCGTGACAAATCTGAGAATGAAATCGAACACAATCTTATTCAATCAACATATTACAAATCTTACATTGAATAAAAATCTGAAAAAAACGAATCAAATCCTAAAACACTAATTGAGTGAAATCTAATAATTCCTAATTCTAATCACTAACCCTAACTATATAAATCAAAGGGAGAACTCAGAAAGGGGGGGGGGTCGAAAAAGGACTGGGAGTTGTTGCCGCAAACAAAAGAAACCTTGAACCGGATTCACCCAACTTGGTATCTGCAACGAAAAGAAGGTAGATAAGTGGGAGATCGGAGAGGAATCGCAAGAGCTTACACGTTCTCGAATTTCAAGAGCCAAAGGTAAACGCGTGATAAATTATTTAGCCTTGCGATATCGTGATTTGTATGCTTGAATGTTCTTGAATATAGGTTTACGATTTGATTTGGGGTCTGGGGAGGTGAATGTCATTTTGTTTTTCTGGGTAAGATAGTCATGGCTATGGTTGTTTGAAGAAGAAAAGAATAAAGGGAAGAGAAAACCGCGTGAGAGAGAGAAGAAGAGAACCGAAGGGTAGTGGGGGACACAAATCAATTTTCTTCTGATTACTGAAAAGGTACAAAAGGAAGAGATAAGATTATCCTTCCAGATCTAATTGTTGCGTGACACGTGGCCATCCCCAGACCACGTGATTGGTCCGTGTGCGAATAGCATACAGTGGTCTTATCATGGTCTCCCGTTGGATGGCGCATGCAGACCGTCGATGATGACCCAGGCGGATCCAAGCCATCCGTTTATGCGTGAGTGTACACCGTAATCCATACACCCGCACACACCTAATAACCAGCGGCCTTGAAACAAAATTGGGCCTAGCCCGTTTACTATCCACACACCCCTAATCACTTACCAAATGCAAAAATGCACCCCTTGTATAAAATAAGAAAATAAAATTAATTAATTAATTTTGTAAATTTCTAATTATTTAATTATTTGTTATTTTGATAATTTAATTTAATTTTCTCCTCGAACCGACTATATCTATTAGTCGCATTAGACGAGAAATGATTTTTGATCAATTTAATTTGTTTATAATAATTTAATTAATTCTGATCCAATTCTCTCCTATACCCGACTAAGTCTATTAGTCGCAATGACGAGAGATAAAATAATAAAACGATAAAACGCATAATTTAAAATACATTTAATTTGCTGCCCCGATACCATCGAATCTATCGATCAGAGTAACCAGCAATGCCTCGTTAATCCGTTAGCTATAATGATCAAATCTATTGATCATCGCATCTAACGGTGACATATCAAACCAGGGTTGTACGCCAAAACCTTCAAAACACACTAAACCACGACACTACAGATTTTCATCTCTTCAATACTGCGATGTTCAAACTACGATAAGGTAATTCAAAATACCTTGCGAACATTTGCATTTCAAAAACTACAATAGGCCTTTAAAACAACTTCAAACCATATCATATCAAATTCAAAGGCGTACAACCCTGTGCCCGAACTACGTTGACTCTGATTCTCCATAAGGAGATACGTAGGCACTTGGATAACCAAGGCGAGTCCCCTTCTCCAAAATCTCAATTCAGTTCAAATCTCACTTTTCGCCCTATTCATTTCCTTAGCTATTAACCTCTATAATTTTAGCCATAAAATTGTTACCTTAGATTCAAAGCCATAGGAAAGGGTTGAGGGTGCCTAACACCTTCCCTCGACCTGATTATAATAACTTACCCCGAATCTCTAAACTGCGTAGGGTTTCCTGTTCGCCCATCAGAATAGGTGGCGACTCTGAACCTTCAATTTTAGGGCAGGTTGCAACACAAGATATTCTATTTATTGTAATAAAATGTAAAACACGTAGAGTTGTTGCTCGTAGTGTGTTATTTTTTAGGAAACTTCTGATAGGATATTTAGGCACCAGAAGTGACTTTTAGTCAGTGTGTCGTAAACAAATATACTTAAGAATAGGAGAAAATTTGCTTATCTAAAAAGCACACTTGTAATCTCCAGAAGATTGATGAACGTTATATCCTGATGGGATCACTAAACGGTTCATCATCTATGGTTAGTCACGAGCAGCTGGCGTGTTTGGGGTTAGTCACAACAGGTTGGTTGTGCAAGGGTTAGTCACAGCAGTTGGCTGTGCAGGAGTCAATGGATGTTATATCTGTGGATCAGATCAATGAATAATCCATTGCTGTTAGTCACGAGCAGTTGGCTTGTGCAAGGTTACTAGATTGATGAACGTTATATCTCACTGAGAGCACTGAACGGTTTAGTTATCTAGGGGTTAGTCACTCGCGGGTAGCTTGTGCAGGGTTAGTCACAACAGTTGGCTGTGCAGGTTGTTAGTCACGACGGATGATTGTGCAGGTGTAATCAAGTTTGGTTATAGTGGATTAAGACCTCTGTTGAGAGGAAAATCACCCGAGGAGGGTGGACTGGAGGTAGCCTTATTTAGAAGGTGAACCAGGATAAAAATGAACGTGTCTTTTACTTTCTGTTCAATTCATTTATCTCAGAACATTCACGCAGAATGTCTTCAGAACTGTACTAAGACAAGTCAGAAGTTTTGATGATATAGAGAAGTTAAAATGAATATCTCATTGGTCATGCAACTCCATTCCAAGCATGCTTCCGCAACATTAAAGCATATCCAAAAGATGAGATACTAAGAGAAAGAAAAGAATTTAGAGAAAAGGGATTTTAATTTGATAAAGAACACAATTCAATCCCCCCTTTCTTGTGTTTTTCTCCACCTTCTGAGGCAAGGTTCACAATTTATAGGGAGGATTTGTGAATTGGGGGGGGGGGGGGCGGAAATCAGAGCAATTGATTTCTTTAAACTCAAGTTGACTTTTTTTGCTTCTTTGTGAAGCAACCTTGAAGTTCATGGTTCCAAGACTTTGGCAAGCTTTAATCAAGAACATAGGGAGGCTCTTCTGCATTTTAGATGATTGCTTGTTGGATTTGTGGTGCTTTTGGGTACAGAAGAAACAGGGTATGGTCTGAAGACTTAAAGTTGGTGATTAAAGCATCTTTTTAAAAATGTAAGTCATGGCCTCAGAGCAAATATTGAATGAATCTTTGGTTAATGGACAAAACATTTGGGAAATGCATCAAATCCTCGTGTAAAGTTCTGATTAAGGAAGGATTTGCAAGTAATATGGTCTGCCAACATAGATTATGCAGATTTTCTTCAAGTTTCAATTTGGCTCTTGCCTTGTAAATGGCCTATAACTCAAGCATGGATGTCCAACTTCATCTCTTCGATTCTGCCTTGTGAAATGTTTCTTAGTTATTGAAAAATTCAACAACTTTATGGCCTCATAACTTAAAATCCTTTCACTTTTTGGAGGTTCCTTCACAAGGAAAAAGTTGTAGAATGTAACTTTCTCTTCAAATCAACCTTTTGAGCACAAAAAATGGTTGCTTATTGAAGCTGTGATGGACTTTCAAAGTTAAGCATTTGACATGTAATTTCTTCATAAAAAAGTCAAAACCCTAACTTTGACTTCTAAATCTTTGATTGATTTTCTTGATTAATCTTGATCAAATAACTTCAATAATCACATTTTCATGATTTTGATCTTCAAAAGTCTACGTTTGACCAAATTTCCCAAAAGTCAAGGTTGATCTTGGAGAGTTGACTTTTTCCAATTGAATTGCATTCTTCCAAGTATCATTTGAATAAATATCTTCTATCCAAATGAATGATATGAATGGATTGTGATGAGGCTTTGGAGATCCATGAATCATGTTTTGAGCCACAAGACGTTGCTTTGATCAAAAGTCAACTTTCATGAGAATTATGTCAAAACCCTAGTTGTGTACCAAATGAACTTGAAAGTTGTTTATCTTGATTTGAACCACAGTTAAAATTGGATGTTGATGAGAGAAATCACTTGAGCATATGATAAGGTTTGAGTCACCTTATGAGCTTCAAAACCCTAATTTACATGAGCTCCTTAATCAATCACCTATCTTGTGAAAGAAGCAGCAAGCAAACACAATCTTTTTGTATAGTTTCGTTAGTAAATAATGTATGAATGATTATGAATGCTGATCACACTTTTGATATTAAATGCAAATGAGGTGGGATCTTAGGGTGAAAAATTGGGGTATGACAATGTGCAATCCGGTCAATATACACACAGAACGACAACACAACATCATACCCATTGTGTGGGGAATACATGCAAGCACGTGGCCATTCCTTAGTATACCCTACTACACGATCAAACTCGTGTATATCCTTGAAAAGGAATAAGAAAAAATATTAGTAACAAGTGTAAAAAGAAGTGTTTTTAAAATTATTAGTAGATATGGAAATTAGCGTTAGCAGAATGCAGCAACCTATAATTTGCCTTGTCGTTCAAAGACAACCTTCGCTCATCTTGGAGTACAAGTATACTAAACAGGCGATCCCCCGGTTCCACTTGTGAATGGATGACACGTCAATGAAGTACTTAAGGTATGCTACATCGACGTATGTAACCTGTAGATCATCATCTTCGGCATCATCAACCAATTCCAAGTTGTCTTCATATAGCTTATTCAAGTATGAAAATTTGGAATGAGCACCTATGGTGCTCTCACACTACATCAGGGTATAAATTGGGTCAACTCTCAAATAAATGACCATAATCTCCTGGGCTTCATCAAGTTTGATCCTCGAATGATCAAGTAACTTCCCTAAGATGGGAAGGTGTAGATGGAAAGTGGCGTCATCTTGTGTAATTGTTATCTTGCCAAATGGGAAGTGGAAATATGTCGTTTCTTTATGCCAACTCTCAGCAAAATCTCCCTGCATGTCATGGCCAATGGTCTTGTACCAGGAGCAACATAGGTCGGCAAGACCGGAGTATCGTATGACATTCTAGAACCAATCAGTCTCAGGTTGATAAAGCTGCAAAATCTTTCTGTTATGGTCAACAAACTTCAAGCATTTGTGCTTCTGTTAAAAAATTATAACAACATCAGTCACTGGGAATTCGTATAAAACATATAAATAACAATCGTTAACAAATATACCTCTTCGGCCCAGACATGCCCAACAACATGATCTCTATAATATATAGTAAGAATGTATCAGAGGGCCCTCATGGATAATCTTATGCAGGGACATTATCATGTGTAGCAGGAGCTTCCTGTGAAAAAAGCCTCGGGAGCTTTAATCTATTTAATCGAACTAATTAGGTTTTATTTAATTATTTAGATGTGATATACTTTTAATTAAATAAATTATGATTTTATATGTGTATGTGATATACAGTGGGGTATAGTGAGACTCTTGGTGGTGAGTAGAGTAATTAGAAATAACTAAAATAAATAGAAAATAAAGGGATTTGTAGAGTTGGGGATCAAAATGAAATAAAGATAAAATAAAGAGAATAAGGAGAAAGAAGAGTGTGTGTTAGGGGAGAAAAATATAACTATTAGGGAGTTGGAATAATTAGGTTTTTAGAGATAAGAAACTGAGTTTTGGGAGAGGCAAATTGGGAGTACCTGAAAACACAATATTGAGGAGAAGAATCAAGAGCAAGGCTAGTGTTTGAAGAGGGGAAAACACAAATCGCCAACCTTAATCAATTATGGATTTTTGTTGCTAGGAATCAGAAGTAAGGGGGGAGAAAGTGCTTCTATATGAGTGTTTTGTATGAAAGGGTAGAAGATAGACTCTTAGTTTCTTTAGGATTATGTTGGGAATTATGATTATATTTTGATTTGTTGTTGATGTGTGTTAATATGAATTTGTGAGCATGATACTATAATAATAATGTTTTTATGATTGGAAAGTTACCCCATTGTTGTATTGTGAAAGTTTGAACATAAACTTAAAATCCATAAAATTGATGATGAGAATATATGATTTTGTTGATACCAATCTGTGATATATTGAGAAGTTGTTATTATAGTTATTGTATGTTAAATTCTGAGCATTTTTCTTTTTAAGAAATTGACATCGGAGCTCCGTAAGTGCTCCAATGGGGGAAAATAGCAAAAACAGCGTTTTTGGATTCTAGGCATTGCTATGGGCAGTAGCAACTACCTAGATTTTGTATTGCGATATTGTTTTGGACGTAACTTGAGTTTCGTGACTCTATTTGATGTGTAGTTCGAAGCATTAGGTAGCTGACGCAAAATACTATTTTATTATGATTATTTTGAGGTTTTATATGAACATGAAAAATATGAAGAGTATGTGTACTTGTGATGTGTTTTCGGAGATGATTATTTAATAGTTATATTGTCATGATTTGATGGATGTTATTTGCATGGTATAATCATACAATGATGAGTATAATTATATGTTGTTGATATTATGAATTATTATGATGAGAAAAATAATCACTGAGTGATTTTATGATTATTAAATGATGTGATTGTGTGATTATTAAATGATGAATTTTGATTATACCTGTGGGTTGTGAATGTTGTGATTATAATTATGTGCGGTGAAAGTAATTATAATTATTGTGTTAAGGTGTTTAGTTCAAAAGTGGGGAGTACTGTCAATGCTATTTTGCATGATATTTGTGGTTAGAAGGGGTACCATAAACATGTTGTTGTGCATTATATTATACATGTGATTATGATAAAATTGATTATGCTATTTGATGAGTTTGCGTGCTTTGGTGAATTATTATGTAAAGTGTGCATAATTGTGATAATTATATTGTGGTGGATTATTACAAACGATTGGATAAAAATTGAGTTATCTAAATGTTTTTGTTGAGTTACGTGTCAATGATGTGAAGACTTTTTTAGTGATATGTTGTGAAAATTGCCATGTGGTTAGGGGTGACAAAATAGGCTGCCCCGCCCTGCCTTTAGCTAGCCAAAAAAAGAGAGGGGTGGGCAAGCCCGCCAAGTGAAAATGGGCATAAAAATCAAGCCCGCCCCGCCAAGGTGGCAGGCTGGTGGGTGGAGGGCTTGTGCGCCTATTTATTTATCATTTTTTAAATATATTAATAGGTTTTTTTTTACCTTTCAATTAAATTTTTCACTTATATTTTAGAAAAACTTTTTATAAAACATCTTTTTAACAAATTTTACTTAAAAAATGTTGCATATATTCACAAATAAATATATAAAATAAAACCATCAAGAATTGGAATTACTAGAATTAACTTAAAAAGGGCGGGCTTAAGGCTGGACTAGTGAAACGAACGGGGCGGGCTTTGGCAAGGATTGGGGAGAGCATTGGCGGGCGGCGGGTTTTTGCAAAGCGGTCTTTGGTGGGCGGCAGGCCCAAAATCTTAACCAACCCGCCATTTTATGGAGGGTGGGCCGGCCGGCCTGGCGGACCACGACCCGTTTTACCACCCCTACATGTGGTGTATGCACATCCTTAATATATTAAAACACAATACTATGTATGTACCATTTTAAGCGCCTAAATGCAATCAATTCCCGCCTAAACTTATTTACTTAATATTTGTAATATTTTTTTATCTCAACCACATTTATTGAAAACAACAAGAACATATTTGTTGTTCCAGTATTTCCTTTTTTTTCTCAACCACTTATTCTATTTCCAATAAATATGATTTCATTATTAATTATTAATTATAATTATAAATTGTGAACCATTCTGAATGAGCCATTCTAAATAAAATTTTCATCCCATTAAATTATAAAAATTAAAAATCTATTTCATCAATTTAATTTATTTATTTATTATATTATTATTTTTTATTATTCCCTTTTTTATATCAATCATTTATATTCTTTCTCTTTTTATTTCAACCATTTATATTTCATTTATATTTTATAAATAGCTCAATATTTAAAATCACGATTAATTTATATTTTATATTCTTTCTCTCAAATTATATTTTATAAAGGGTTTAATGGAAATGCACCGACAGTGTAAAGCAGTTTTACACTGTCAGTGAAATCCAAACCGTTAAATTTTATAAAAATTTAACTTTTTTTAAAATTAAATATAGAGTATTTATTTTTAAGGGTTGTGATGCACTGACCGTGTAAAAAACTTTACACTGACGGTGCACTACCTTTAAGCTCTTTTATAAATAGCTGAATATTTAAAATAACTTAATTATTTTTAACAATATATTTAAAAAAACTTTGATATTAAAAAATATTATATATTTAATGTAAGTAACAATTTAAAATTTTGATATTCTTAACTTAATTACTTTTCACAACATATTTAAAAAAAAGTTTGATATTAAAAAAAATTATATATTTAATGTAAGTAACAATTTAAAATTTTGATATTCTTAAAAATGTTGTATTAAAAATATGAAAATTTTAAAATGTTATTTTATCAAAAACTATCTAAATTAATTCATTATTTAATATTTTCTTTTAGTTTATTACTAAATATTATAAAATAAATATTGACAAAATTTTATCAATAATATATATTATTAAGGCTAAATTACAATTTTGGTCCCTTTATTTTGGCCAATTCACTAAATCAGTCCTCCAATTTATTTTTTAAACAGTTTTGGTCCCTCATGTCCATTTTTCGTCCCTCATGTATTCATGGGATACTTTATGAACGAGAGAGAACGTAGAGAGAGTTTTTTGGATAATGAAAGAGATGAACGAACAAGCTGGGAGAAAAAGGCGACGATCAGAAAAGACGATTAAAGTAAGAAAACATCGTTAATAATTAATATTTTTTATTCCAAGTCAATAAAAGTATGCTACTTATTTAATATATTAAAACACAATACTATGTATGTACCATTTTAAGCGCCTAAATGCAATCAATTCCCGCCTAAACCTATTTACTTAATATTTGTAATATTTTTTTTATCTCAACCACATTTATTGAAAACAAAAAGAACATATTTGTTGTTCCAGTATTTCCTTTTTTTTCTAAACCACTTATTCTATTTCCAATAAATATGATTTCATTATTAATTATTAATTATAATTATAAATTGTGAACCATTCTGAATGAGCCATTCTAAATAAAATTTTCATCCCATTAAATTATAAAAATTAAAAATCTATTTCATCAATTTAATTTATTTATTTATTATATTATTATTTTTTATTATTCCCTTTTTTATATCAATCATTTATATTCTTTCTCTTTTTATTTCAACCATTTATATTTCATTTATATTTTATAAATAGCTCAATATTTAAAATCACGATTAATTTATATTTTATATTCTTTCTCTCAAATTATATTTTATAAATAGCTGAATATTTAAAATAACTTAATTATTTTTAACAATATATTTAAAAAAACTTTGATATTAAAAAATATTATATATTTAATGTAAGTAACAATTTAAAATTTTGATATTCTTAACTTAATTATTTTTCACAACATATTTAAAAAAAACTTTGATATTAAAAAAAATTATATATTTAATGTAAGTAACAATTTAAAATTTTGATATTCTTAAAAATGTTGTTTTAAAAATATGAAAATTTTAAAATGTTATTTTACCAAAAACTATCTAAATTAATTCATTATTTAATATTTTCTTTTAGTTTATTACTAAATATTATAAAATAAATATTGACAAAATTTTATCAATAATATATATTATTAAGGCTAAATTACAATTTTGGTCCCTCTATTTTGGCCAATTCACGAAATCAGTCCTCCAATTTATTTTTTAAACAGTTTTGGTCCCTCATGTCCATTTTTCGTCCCTCATGTATTCATGGGATACTTTATGAACGAGAGAGAACGTAGAGAGAGTTTTTTGGATAATGAAAGAGATGAACGAACAAGCTGGGAGAAAAAGGCGACGATCAGAAAAGACGATTAAAGTAAGAAAACATCGTTAATAATTAATATTTTTTATTCCAAGTCAATAAAAGTATGCTACTTATTTAAAAAATAGTACACAACAGTGTTTTTTTAAATGAAAAATGGACATGAGGGACCAAAACTGTTTAAAAAATAAATAGGGAGACTGATTTCATGAGTTGACCAAAATAGGGGACCAAAACTGTAATTTAGCCTATTATTAATCAATTTATAAAATATATCAATCATTTATTTATTTTTCTTCTCGATAAATACAATTTAATTGTATATTATTAAATTATTTATTTATTGACCTATGAACTTAATAATTTATTTACTAATCAATCAATCATTTATTTATTTTTCTACTCAATAAATACAATTTAATTAAGAATTATTATAATAGATTGTATTTTTTTTACTAATACGTGTAACATTTGTTTGGAATGTACAATTCAATAAGTTGTTATGTATTCCCTTTTTAATCTCAACCATATTATTTCTTTTTAATTAATTTTTAGTAAAAACATAAGATATCTGCACTTATTGCTCAAACGATTTATTGAACGAAAAACCCTAAAGTTTGCCTACTTTACCTTCTCACCCATTCTTTGAATCCAACCCTTCATTTCTTCTCCATTTTTAATTTTAATTATGCAATTTTCAACTTCCAATGCGAATTCCAAAAACTCTATCAATTATCTGCACTTATTGTACCTATTCACATTGCCCTATCATGATTTTAGTACAAATAGATTCAACCTCCACATTTTTTCTATATTCTCCAAATTCTGAACAGAAAGGTTACATCAAGGTTCTTCAAACTTTAGGTAATGAAAATGTGCATTGGGAGTTCTTAACCCAAATATATTTTCACGTTTTGGCTTCCTCTATATCAATTAATTGTCTAAATTTTTCTTTTGCACTTTATGCATAATGGCACTGTGTATCAGTATGATTTCCGACGTCCTCCCTCCAAAACTGAATTGACAGATTAAAGTTCGTGTACTAAGGTTGTGGAAAGTCCATTCTTGGAATAACCACAATACTACTACCAATTTAGAAATGATTTTGTTTGATGACAAAGTGAGTGTTACAATTGTTGTTTATTAGCTGTAATTTGTTATTTAACTTTTTTGTTACTTTACCAAATTATTACATTTTTACCTCTTCCTGTGTTATTTTTCAGTGTTCTCTTTTTTTTTTCAATAAACAATTGATTGAAGATATCGCACTAGGGGTGCAACCCTTACAACAAAGAAGAAATTACAGAGAAATAAAACAAGATAGAGGTAACTTGTACCAATCGTAGAAACTAGACCGGGACAACATGTTGCTACACGCTAACCATCTCCACGAGAAGAACATAACATTATTGTACACCGCCTCAAAACTAAAAGAGACATTATCAAAAACGATTACATTCCTCATGAGCCAAATTTCTTCATTTGATGATATTCTGCGCCTGAACAATTGTGGCACACATAACGAAGTTGGGAGTACTTTATGAATAGAGAATTTGCGGGGTGCTTTACACCTGGCAAAATTGCGGGGTGAAGCATACCATGCAGAATCCATTGTGTAAAGATTAAAGCATGAAATAAACAAACAAAATTAAAAACATGTACTTTGGTTAGAGTGGCAATGTATTTCAAACATTCTCAAGAGAAGCCTAAAATTATTAGAGGAAAGAGTACCTTAATGTTTTAGATATTGAGTTGAGTAGGAATACTGTTTTAGATATTGAGTTGAGTAGGAATCGGGCGCAACTCATAATCATGATATCTTAAGTATCCAAGCTTCGGTGAAATCGGCCCTCATCGGTGAATTTGACTCAAATATTGAAGAGGGATCTTGCTATATTATTTCTAATATATTGGTTGGATTGCATGATCCTAAGTTTATTATGACAGATCATAAGTACAAGATTAACTTCATCAAAACCACAAGTTGTACTAAGATTGGAGATTTTCCATCCATCCCTAAAACTTATTTTAAATTTGTGGGTTTTTCTCAAATTTTGTTTGGCCTTGACCAATCCCGTGCCATAGGTTAGTCATACTTCAAAATTAGATTTTGCAATTATATTTTTAAACTTAACTCAACTCTATTTAATCATATTTTGTCATATGTGATTGGACGCGATTAAAAAGTTTGACATGAAGGAAACAATGCAAAGTGGAATTAGAGTTAAACTGTTGGATATTACGTTGGAAGATTTGGAGTAAAATTTTGAATTATCAACTAATTATTATGTTTAACGTATAGAATAACAACTATATATTTATTGACTAATTTTTTTTTATTCATATCATCAATACAGAGGAAATAATGTTGATTGTACTTTGCGGGCTGAACATGCTGAACAAATGAACCATTATTTAACTGATAATGGTTATGATAAGTCGGTAATAGTTATTTTACAGTTGTGCAACTCTAAAATTTTCCAATGTAATTGACGCATATTTAAATAGATTGTATTTTTTAATAGATATACTATCTATACATCATACTAACAGTTTAGTTTCTATTTATATTTTTTCAGCAATTCATGGCATTTCAAATGCCTTTCATGGTACAAAAATCTTTATTAACAGCAATCTAAAGGAATCTCTTGAATACAAAGAGAAGTAATTTCTATAATTTGCCTACAATATCTTTCTACGTTTTTATTTTATTGATTTTTTGTTTCAATATATGTTTGGAATTATATTTTTGTTAATTTTATCGTCAGGTTGGAGAATGGAAATAATTCACTGAACCAAGTGATTAGTTATGTATTTGGCCAAAGCAACAATGCTTCAATGGATAGTTTTCCTTCGCAGGTTTAGTATTGATTATGCTATCGAATGATTTTCGGATGGTTAGAAATTTTTTACTTTAATACTTTTATATCTCAATATATAAATATATAAATATATTTAAATAAATATATGATTTCATTAATTTGTGTGATGTTTACTTTTCTTTTTTTTTTTAAATAGGTGGATAGTGCCAATTACAAATTAGAAAGGTTTTGTTGCACATTACATACATATTGTGTAAGTTTGTTTAAATTACTATTTTAATTCATTTTCAACATATGCATAATGAATTAGGTTATATGTCATTATCAGTGCTATAAAAAGTTTTACATTCTCTTTTAAATTTATTCTTTTTGCTTTCAAGTTTCAAAGATTAATTTATTCTATTTTTGTTCAATTGCAGGGAAAGTCAGAGAAGGATAATTTATGTTTCATGTTCTTATTGTATCAGTGAAATGTACTTTTTTTGTTTTGTAATATGAAAAAAAATATATTTTTGTTATTTTCATACATTTATATTTTTACATTAAAATACAATATATATCCACATTTTGTCCCGTGCATCGCACGGGTAGAAGTACTAGTAATTATATGATGATTAATTATGTACTCTTGTTGTTATGATTGTTGGATAGTACTTTAGGTGAGGGGAATACTATTGTGTTGTGAATGCATGTTGTTTATGGTCAGAAGAGGGGCCTTAAACATTGTTGTTGTTGCATTGACTTGTATGACATGCATTATATGTTGTCATTGTTGTGAAAGGGGCGGCCACGAATTCATATGAGGGGATTAATGCCTTTCCCCAAGCTTAGTTAAAGGGGATCGAGGTTCAGATGTTAGGACCTTGTTTGTATGAAGAATATTTGTTGAGTTGGTACCACATGCATAATGTCACGTTGTGTCGCGAGTCTCACTGGATATATGTATATGTTATTGTATGATGGGTGTGAGATTGTGATGATGTTGGTTATGTATTGCTTGTGAGATATGTTGTCTGTTTATTTACCCTTGCATTCTTTACACCATTTTATATCGAAGTTTATTTCTCACTCCTTTGCTTAATGTTGTCCACCATGGACATCTTGTAGATAATCAGGAGTGGAGATTTGTTGCTTTGAGTTGAAGATAGCTTGTTGGAGATAAATTTCATTTATTTCTCGTTTATCGCACTTTAGTGGTTTTATTGCTCTAATGTGTAACATCGGACGAGCAAACATTTATGATTTATTTTACTTCAAGTTGTTGTTGCGAGAGTTTGATGCCATAACTCCTTATATTTGAGTTGTTTTGATGTTGAGAGAATTTTGCCTTAAGTGAGTTTAATTTTTTTTTTAAAAGATTTATTATGAGACTTATTTGATTGATGAGTTTCTTTATTTATTAATTTTGCTACGATGGGCCTTTGTAAAGGAAAGCATGTGATGACAGGTGTTTATGATATGATATGTTTTATTGAAAAAGTGTTACAAAACAAGTTGAGGATGAGATGTATTGACACCCTAAATGTAAATATTTGTTTATAGTCGTAATATTATGCATTGGGGTTTTAGAGTGTTACAACTTGCCCCTGGCAGGAGGACCCTTGAGACTTGCGTCTCCAAGAATTCGATGCTTACTCGTCGTGAAGCATAGGGACGGTTCCCTATCTAGCCCTGGCCTTTTCATCCCGACGTCTAGCCCTTTCACATCGAACATACACGTGTTGGGTTTTCACGGTCAAGTCTCAATCTATCAGGGTTGTTTGCAGCCATTTTTGCTAAAAAAAAGAGTGAATGACATAAGTTTGCATCCAAGACAAAGTGAGAAAATTACATCAGTTTGACACTTTTCAGATATGCATCTCCAAAAGGACACAATTCGGAGATGCGCACAAATCTTGCCCTAACTTACCTAAATGCAACCAAATGAGAATGCATGTCTCTAACAACTACGTATTTCAAATGTGACTACTACCTAACATATTTAAAACAACTTATTTTACCTAATACATTAATCAAAACTCAAAATAATGAAATGAGAATCTTACTAAAAAAGAGTTGTGGATGAAAAATGATGAGTGTAGTTGTTAGTGGAGTGAGTTGGGTTTGGAAAGCTTGAAGTAGAGGTAGTGTTGATCCTTGAAAAATGGATTAGAAGAAAGTTACTCATGAGCTCCAATGGGTTTTTTTAATAGTTTCAAAAAAATGACAAAGGAGGGTCTGTCCGCGCTTTATATATAAATTAAACGCGTTCGGAGATGCATCTCTGAAAAAACTCATGAATTTGAAAATAATGGGTTAATCTGGAGATTCATCTGTAGACACCCCCTAAAACACATATGAAGACGCGTCTCAGAATAATTTTTTTGCAAATAAGGGACACTCACCCATTTGCGCTTATTTTGTGGGAAAACGGTGCGTCCGAAGATGCATCTCCGAAAACCGAAGACATTTTTAACTTTTCTCCAAGGGTTAAGGAGAACCTATAGAGGTGGGAAAAGAAATTCCCATGGCTCAGTAAACTATATGTTGGAAGCTTCTTTAGCAAAACCCAAAAGTAGATTCTTCTCTTTTTTAAGCCCAAAAGTACACTTAAGAATTAAATCATTTATGTTAAAAACAAAAGAATAAAAGCATTCATAAAATTTTCCCACCTCCAATCTCTCATTAAAAATTCAAAATATATATTTTTGAAATCTAGAATGCAGGGTGTATTTTTAAAGTATTAAAATTTCATAATTTGAATGTGATATGAATTCGGTAAAACAATCATTGAACATAAATATTAAATCAAATCAAACTCAAGAATATAATTTATCAACAACAATTCATTAACACAAATTATATAATATCAACTAGACACGAACAAAATTAGGGAATAGACAAATGATTTACTTTATGAGGTATAACCATGCACATCTTGATTTTATCACATGTCCTTGAACAAAACAAGCTTGAATAAATTGCTTAGACAAATTTGATTAGGGTAAAGTCTAACGGATTTTTTGCCTAGTGTGAAAAATATGGTAGTTTAATTAAGGATGTTTTATATGTGCGCTCTTGAGATGGATGGTTCCTCTACGGATATTTCGCAGGTCTTCACCACCAACGCTATATGTTTAACTTTCATATTTTGTTTTTAACATCGAACAAAATTTAATAGGCTTTGGATAGCTCTGACATAAATAATTGATGGATATTTCCCTTCTAAGCATTGGCAGAGTTCATTTGTTAACAACATGGTATTATCGTTATTATTGTTCATCCATATACCACAGATGGGATCGGAGGGAGGAAAGATAAATTGATTATGGGTTGTGAGGGAGGAGAAAACTACAAGAAGAAGAATTTATATTAAGCCACTTTTAGTAGGAAAGTTAGTTGTTCATTTATGTTGAGGTTTGTGCCAAGTGGTAGCGATTGGAAGGTGCCAATTAAATGTGGATTTCACAATCATGAAATAGATATGGATTTAGATGGTCATGACATGTCATGTCGTTTAAAACATAATGAAATACAATATGTGAATGAACTAGAAAAATACAATATGGCTACCCGGTACATAGTTGCTGCTTTGAAAGATAGAGACATAAAAAACCTGGTGAGCATTACGCATGTGTATAAGGCAAGATTTACATACAAGATGAGCAAGAGAGGTCCATTGACTAAAATGCAACATCTCCTGGGTCTAATTCATGATGAGAAATACATGTATTAGTTCAGAAATAGGAATGAACCAAATGGTGTTACTGATTTCTTTTGGACACATCCTGATTCAGTGAAGTTGTTGAACATGTTTCATTTGGTGTTGATTTTTTATTGTACAAACATAGTAAACATGTACTTCCTTCCCCAAAAATGAAACTTTTCCTTTATTTGATTATGGGAAGTTGTAGGTTGAATTTAATATTGTGTTGATTACTGATTCTACATACAAAACAAACAGGTACATGCTCCTACTACTTTAGATTGTTGGTTCGTTGACATTTTAAGTTGGATTTGCCTATTTAGAACATGAAAGGGAAAAAAATTCACATGTGAATTGGAGAAGGTGAAAGAGTTACCTGCATCATAGAATTTGCTATCGAAGTTTGTGGTGACGAAGCGGGAACTTGCGTTGATGAATGTCATGGAAGTTATGTTACTATCCTCAATTCATCTATTATGTGTGTTACATATTTCAAAAAATGTTAGTACGAGGTGTAAGTAGTATGTCAAATATAATAGGCGAGAGCATGTAATGGATCTATGGAACAAAGTCATGTATTTAAATATGGAGTTTGAGTTTGTTGAACAGTTGAAGCATTTTGAGGTAGTATGTTCTGGTATTCCTTTATTTGTTTAGTATGTGCACAAAACATGGTTAACACCCTATGCAGAAAAGTTTGTTGTTGCATGGACTATTAGAGTCACTCATTTAGGGAACATGAAAACAAATAGATACATCATTGTGAATGTTATTGTATTACAGTACTAATTATCAATTTATAACATATTTTTCAATTTATGTTTTTTATGGTTGAGTATGCTCATTGGAGACTCAAAAACATGTTGGCTACAAGCCATGGATATTTATGCATAAGTTAGGATGTTGTAACACAATGTTGTAGTTAAAACTAGGTGCAACCAGAATATCATTTCAAAAAATTATTGCCAACATTGAACATCACAACAACACTCCATTTTACTCCAGATTGCACAACTTCTTGATATTTGTTGGTTCTGATAAAGATGCATGTGGATTCTTCACTAGAACGACATATGAGTTACCTTGTATGTCAACTTTCAGGTCTTCAATTACAAGGTGAACATGTTCCATTAGAATCGATTAATGTGTTTTGGAAGAAATTAAACATCGAAAAGCATGCATTCACTCAAGAATATTGTGGGACACAGATGGATTTAGAATAAGAGTGTGAAGAATTGAAGAGATATTTCAGTACATTGGATATAGTTGGCCAAAGGGTAATGAACAAATTTTTTAGGGAACTAACACATCCATCCATAACTTCCAAGTGTCCACCACCACTGAAGTATAAGCCAAAAAGGGGAATTTAGAAGAGTAAAAAGGGTTAAGAAAGTTGCAGTTTCTCTAAAATTGGCATACATTTTGGTAAAACCAACCTAGCAGGAACAGGTTAAAAAAAATGCCATATCATACAATTTTCAACATATTGAACAAGATGTCACAACATGACAGGTATGACATCGTGTTTGCTAGAGCGTGTTTGCTGGAGCTGACCTGTCAAGTATATCGGCTATTTTACTAGCTACAGAATATTGTGGAATATTCATATAGCTTATGTGTATCCAAGATCGATTCAATCAGATATATTCACACTTTCTATAATTGGATACAATTTAGGAAATGTTGGATTAAAAACCTATTTTCTTGGAGATCAAGCAACAGATATTGTGCAGCCTCCTTGCTGCGGTTTTAGGCCCAATTCAGTCAATACTAATTCTATAAATAGACTGCCTAAACCTAGTTTTGAGTGGAACTGATATTTGTATTTTTAGGGTTCTAGGAATCCTTATTTTGGTTGTTTTGTAAGTTCCATGTTTGTTCATTCACAAACCTGTAGATGTGAATGATGTTTAACCTCCGAAGCTGTTAAGCAAGGAGAGTAGTGTCAGTTCTCATAAGCTTTTATGCATTGAGAACTATGTGTCTTGGAAGAGTGTTTTCTACTTTTAATTGTTTGTTGTGTTTGTCACAGGTTGTGACTGTGGGGATTTAAGGAGGGCCTTAGATAGAAGTCATAGAAAGGGTAGTGATTAAGTGAGAAGTTGTAAATGATGGAGTTTAACATCGAATTGATACTATCATATATTTATTTCTTCCCTGGCTTGGTAGCCCCAAGAGTAGGTTTTTTCGTTCTATTGCAACTTTACTTCAAAGGGTGAAGAGTCATTGTCTTTTATTTGCAATTACATGATAAATTTTATCAAAATCATCAACTGTATTCCAATGTGTTATTTGACACAAAATATGAATTTAGGAGTTTGTTGCGAGTATCGAGCTTGGAAGTTCAGGTTCGTTGGAAAGCCAACATAATCTGTTTTGTATTCATATTGTAGTACAATATTTCTTTTAATAAGCAATTTTTTCCTAGTAGGATTCGAGCCTAAGACCTTGAGGAGAACACACCCTCAAAACCCAAGCTTTCACCACTAAGCTACACACACGCACACAGTACAATATCTATTATATATATATATATATATATATATATTTTATCGGGTTAATATTGTTAGAACAAGATTTGTTCTGATCAATTATCTTAGTTTTGATGATAACAATAATATGAATTTTGCTTAAGATAATATGGTACTCTAATCCAATGCAATTTCCTTTTCAGGAAATATATAAAGAGTATGCATAATTCAGCGCTCAGAAGCTTTGTCTCAAAGGGTTCAGCATGCAACATCAGAACATGGTCTGGCAAGACATCAGAAGATGGTCGAAGCAGAATCAGAACATGGGTCTATGGAAGCATCAGAAGAACAAGAGAACAGAAGCACTGAAGTTCTGATGGTATCACGCTCAGAAGCACTTCAAGGTCAGAAGATCAGAAGATGCTTTGCACCAAGCTGTTTGACTCTGATGATATTCAAACGTTGTATTCACAAACATCAGATCAGAAGGAAGTACAAGTGGCAAGCTACGCTGACTGACAAAAGGAACGTTAAAAGCTACTAAAGGCTACGTCAGTAGACACAGCGTGAACAAGGCTCGAGGTAGTTGACAAAAGCGTATAACATTAAATGCGATGCTGTACGGAACACGCAAAGCATTAAATGCACTCAACGGTCATCTTCTCCAACGCCTATAAATATGAAGTTCTGATGAGAAGCAAGGTTAACGATTCTGAACAAAAACAACGCCTATTAACTTGCTGAAACTCTGTTCTACTCAAAGCTCAGAAACTTCATCTTCATCAAAGCTCACTACATTGCTGTTGTAATATATTAGTGAGATTAAGCTTAAACGTTAAGAGAAATATCACAGTTTGTGATTATAGCTTTTAAGAAGCAATTGTAATACTCTTAGAATTGATTACATTAAGTTGTAAGGAACTAGAGTGATCGTGTGGATCAGAATACTCTAGGAAGTCTTAGAGGTTATCTAAGCAGGTTGTAACTAGAGTGATCGTGTGGATCAGTATACTCTAGAAAAGTCTTAGAGGGTATCTAAGCAGTTGTTCCTGGAGTGATCAGTGTGTGATCAGAAGACTCTGGAAGACTTAGTTGCTGACTAAGTGGAGAACCATTGTAATCCGTGCGATTAGTGGATTAAATCCTCAGTTGAGGTAAATAATCTCTGCGGGGGTGGACTGGAGTAGTTTAGTTAACAACGAACCAGGATAAAAATAACTGTGCAATTTATTTTTATCTGTCAAGTTTTTAAAGCTACACTTATTCAAACCCCCCCCCCCTTTCTAAGTGTTTTTCTATCCTTCAATTGGCATCAGAGCGCCGGTTCTAAGGTGCAAGCACTTAACCGTGTTTAGAAAAGATTCAGGAAGAGAAAAACGCTTCAGTAAAAGATGGTTGATGAAAGTGAAAAGTCTACACCTGCATCTACATCTGGCTCTACTGAGCAATACAACGGTAACAATGGTTATACTAGACCGCCGGTATTTGATGGTGAAAACTTTGAATACTGGAAAGATAAACTGGAAAGTTACTTTCTTGGTCTAGATGGTGATCTATGGGATCTTCTGATGGATGGTTACAAACATCCAGTAAATGCCAGTGGCGTAAAGTTGACAAGGCAAGAAATGAATGATGATCAGAAGAAGCTTTTCAGGAATCATCATAAATGCAGAACTGTTTTGCTGAATGCTATCTCTCATGCTGAGTATGAGAAGATATCTAACAGGGAAACGGCCTATGACATATATGAGTCTTTGAAAATGACTCATGAAGGAAATGCTCAAGTCAAGGAGACTAAAGCTCTCGCTTTAATCCAGAAGTATGAAGCCTTCAAGATGGAGGATGATGAAGACATTGAAAAGATGTTTTCAAGATTTCAAACTCTTACTGCTGGATTGAGAGTTCTTGACAAGGGATACACCAAGGCTGATCACGTAAAGAAGATCATCAGAAGCTTACCCAGAAGATGGGGTCCTATGGTGACTGCATTCAAGATTGCAAAGAATCTGAATGAAGTTTCTCTGGAAGAGCTTATCAGTGCCTTGAGGAGTCATGAAATAGAGCTGGACGCAAATGAGCCTCAAAAGAAAGGTAAGTCTATTGCATTAAAATCCAATATCAAGAAATGCACTAACGCTTTTCAGGCTAGAGAAGAAGATCCTGAAGAATCAGAATCTGAAGAAGAAGATGAACTGTCCTTGATCTCCAGAAGGCTAAATCAACTCTGGAAGACCAAGCAAAGGAAGTTCAGAGGCTTCAGAAGTTCAAAGAAATTTGAACGTGGAGAATCTTCTGATGACAGAAGATTTGACAAGAAGAAGGTCATGTGCTATGAATGCAATGAGCCTGGACACTTCAAAAATGAATGTCCAAAACTTCAGAAGGAAAATCCCAAGAAGAAGTTTCATAAGAAGAAAGGTCTTATGGCAACCTGGGATGAGTCAGAAGATGATTCAGACTCTGAAGATGAGCAGGCTAACTGTGCGCTGATGGCGACAGAAGATGACGAATCAGAATCTACATCAGAATCAGATTCTGAAGAGGTATTTTCTGAACTTACTAGAGATGAGTTAGTTTCCGGTCTAACTGAACTTCTGGAACTCAAGTCTCAGATCAGTCTCAAATACAAAAAGCTGAAAAAGCTATTTGAATTTGAAACAAAGAAGCTTGAGTTGGAGAATTCTGAATTAAAAGAAAAACTTTTAAAACTATCCAATAATGTTGGATCTCCTTCTGATTCAGAAAAATCCACTCCCAGTCTAAACCATATTCTGAAAGAATATGATTTAAGTTTCAGGAAGTTCTTATCTAGAAGTATTGGCAGAAGTCAGCTAGCTTCTATGATATATGCTGTGTCTGGAAACAAAAGAGTCGGCATTGGTTTTGAGGGTGAAACCCCATACAAACTTGAACCTGTTGATGAAATGAAATTCACATACAAGCCATTGTATGATCAGTTCAAGTATGGCCACTCCCATGATATTAGGCACACTTCACATGCTCAAAGTTTTCACATAACACACACCAAAAAGCATGTGACACAACCTAGGAAATATCATGAAACTCACATTAAAAATTATCATGCTGTTCCTCCTATTGCTTACAATGTTAAACCCAAGTTCAATCAGAACTTGAGAAAATCTAACAAGAAAGGACCCAAAAAGATGTGGGTACCTAAGGATAAGATTATTCCTATTGCAGATATCCTTGGCTGCAAAAAGGACAAAGCACAACATGTCATGGTACCTGGACTCTGGATGCTCACGACACATGACAGGAAGAAGGTCTATGTTCCAAGACCTGGTGCTTAAATCTGGAGGAGAAGTCAAGTTTGGAGGAGATCAGAAGGGCAAGATAATTGGCTCTGGAACTATAAAGTCTGGTAACTCTCCTTCCATTTCTAATGTACTTCTTGTAGAAGGATTAACACATAACCTCTTATCTATCAGTCAATTGAGTGACAATGGTTATGATATAATCTTTAATCAAGAGTCTTGCAAGGCTGTAAATCAGAAGGATGGCTCAATCCTATTTACAGGCAAGAGGAAGAACAACATTTATAAGACAGATCTGCAAGATCTTATGAGTCAGAAGGTGACTTGTCTTATGTCTGTTTCTGAAGAGCAGTGGGTCTGGCACAGAAGATTAGGTCATGCTAGTTTGAGAAAGATTTCTCAGATTAACAAACTGGATCTTGTCAGAGGACTCCCTAATCTGAAATTCAAATCAGATGCTCTTTGTGAAGCATGTCAGAAGGGCAAGTTCTCCAAACCTGCATTCAAGTCCAAGAATGTTGTTTCTACCTCAAGGCCATTAGAACTCTTGCACATTGATCTGTTTGGCCCAGTCAAAACAGCATCTGTCAGAGGGAAGAAATATGGATTAGTCATCGTAGATGATTATAGCCGCTGGACATGGGTAAAATTCTTGAAACACAAGGATGAGTCTCATTCAGTGTTCTTTGATTTCTGCATTCAGATTCAATCTGAAAAAGAGTGTAAAATCATAAAGGTCAGAAGTGATCATGGTGGTGAATTTGAGAACAAATCCTTTGAAGAATTCTTCAAAGAAAATGGTATTGCCCATGATTTCTCTTGTCCTAGAACTCCACAGCAAAATGGGGTTGTAGAACGAAAGAATAGGACTCTGCAAGAAATGGCCAGAACCATGATCAATGAAACCAATATGGCTAAGCATTTCTGGGCAGAAGCAATAAACACTGCATGCTATATTCAGAATAGAATCTCTATCAGACCTATTCTAAATAAGACTCCTTATGAATTGTGGAAGAATAGAAAGCCCAACATTTCATATTTCCATCCTTTTGGATGTGTATGCTTTATTCTGAATACTAAAGATCATCTTGGTAAGTTTGATTCCAAAGCACAAAAATGTTTCCTTCTTGGATATTCTGAACGCTCAAAAGGCTACAGAGTATACAATACTGAAACATTGATTGTAGAAGAATCAATCAATATCAGGTTTGATGATAAGCTTGGTTCTGAAAAACCAAAGCAGTTTGATAATTTTGCAGATTGGGATATTGATATATCAGAAGTTGTTGAGCCAAGAAGCAACGCATCAGAAGCAGAGCTTCTCAGAAGCAAAGAATCTGAAGATCAAGTATCAGCTTCTCTGGAGGATCTAAGCATTTCTGAAGAACCATCTGTCAGAAGATCATCCAGACTCATCTCTGGTCATTCAGAAGATGTCATTCTTGGAAAGAAGGATGATCCAATCAGAACAAGAGCATTCCTTAAGAACAATGCAGACTGTCAATTAGGTCTTGTATCTTTGATCGAGCCAACTTCTGTTGATCATGCTCTAGAAGATCCAGACTGGATAATTGCTATGCAAGAAGAACTGAATCAGTTTACAAGGAATGATGTTTGGGATCTTGTTCCTAGACCAGATGGATTCAATATAATTGGTACAAAATGGGTCTTCAGAAACAAGCTCAGTGAGAAAGGTGAAGTGGTAAGGAACAAAGCCAGACTGGTGGCTCAGGGTTATAGTCAGCAAGAAGGGATTGACTATACAGAAACCTTTGCACCAGTGGCCAGGTTAGAATCTATTCGTCTATTAATTTCATTTGCCACTCAACATAACATCACTCTCTATCAGATGGATGTTAAGAGTGCCTTCTTAAATGGTTATATAGATGAAGAAGTTTATGTCCATCAACCTCCTGGTTTTGAAGACTCTATGTCTCCTAATCATGTTTTTAAACTAAAGAAATCGTTGTATGGATTGAAACAAGCTCCCAGAGCTTGGTATGAACGCTTAAGTTCTTTCCTTCTGGATAATGGTTTCACTAGAGGAAAAGTGGACACCACTCTCTTTTGTAAAACCTTTAAAAGGGATATTTTAATTTGTCAAATATATGTAGATGATATTATTTTTGGAACATCTAATGCTACACTTGGAAAGGAGTTTGCTGAGTCTATGCAGGCTGAGTTTGAAATGAGCATGATGGGAGAACTCAAGTATTTCCTTGGAATACAAATAAATCAAACATCAGAAGGAACGTATGTTCACCAAACCAAGTATGTAAAGGAACTTCTGAAGAAGTTTAATCTTCTAGACTGCAAAGAAGCCAAAACTCCTATGCATCCAACATGCATCCTAGGTAAGGATGAGGTAAGTAAGAAGGTAGATCAGAAGTTATACAGAGGTATGATTGGATCTCTTCTATATCTGACTGCTTCTAGACCTGACATTCTGTTCAGTGTTTGTTTGTGTGCTAGATTCCAATCAGATCCTAGAGAATCTCATTTAACTGCTGTTAAGAGAATTCTAAGGTATCTGAAAGGTACTACTAATGTTGGCTTAGTTTACAGAAAATCTAAAGAATACAACTTAGTAGGATTCTGCGATGCTGACTATGCTGGAGACAGAATTGAAAGAAAGAGTACTTCAGGAAGTTGCCAATTTCTTGGAAGTCATTTGATCTCCTGGTATAGCAAGAAGCAAGCAACTATTGCTCTATCAACAACAGAAGCAGAATATGTCGCTGCTGCTGGTTGCAGTACACAGATGCTCTGGATGAAGAGTCAGCTAGAAGATTATCAGATATTTGAGAGTAACATTCCTATATTCTGTGATAATACTTCTGCTATATGTTTATCTAAGAATCCTATTCTTCATTCAAAAGCTAAACATATTGAGATTAAACATCATTTCATAAGGGACTATGTTCAGAAGGGTGTTATATCTTTAAACTTTGTGGATACAGACCATCAATGGGCTGATATCTTTACAAAACCCCTGGCTGAAGATAGGTTTAAGTTCATTCTGAAGAACATCAGTATGGATTTATGCCCAGAATGAGAAGATGAGAAGTTCTTACGTATGAGTATCTTCTGAAATGAATGTGGATGTTTCTTTTTAAATCAGAAGTTCTGATTGAAATCTTTTAGAAATTATGATTCGGTTATTACTAACGTTTCATTGTCGAAGTTGATTCAGAACCTCTTTTAAAGCAAAACAGCTGTAACGTTTTATCTCGGGATGGTAAACCTGTCGTTACTGTTCATGGATAAGCGCGCGTGCAGTTGAAGGGACGCCGACCATAGGTAACTGTGCTAGTCATCTCATTTGTCTTTATTATCTCTCCTCACGTCACGTAACATTAAATGCTTTTCATCATTTACTCTCTTTCAGTTCTCTTTTTATATACTCTTTTTATACACTCTGCCATTGTTTTCCTTCTCTATCTTTTTTGCATTCATATCAAACCCTAGCTGTTCATAATCTGCAAATCCATCATGAACCCTTCATCAAGCCCAGGAAACCATGAAAATGATCAAAACAAAAAGAGAAAAGCTGTTGAAACATCTCCTTCCAAACCCAAAAAGATAAAGATCACCTATGACCCTCTCAAGGTGAATCCATTCGAAGCAAAGCTGTCTGGAAACTATTCTAGACGTGTGTTTCAACCCCCTGGTGAAAGCCCTCCATCATCTCCATCTTCTTCCTCATCTTTTTACCTTCAAGACTCAACTTCCTCCTCATCTAACCCTTCCTCTCCCTCAACTCATTCCAATGAAATATCTTCATTTTCACCTACTGAGAATGTTGTCTCTGATAAAGATTGTGGAAGATCTGCATCAGAACCAAGTCTCCCTGACCCCTCGCCTGGAAGCCCAAGAAGCAGTCAATGATGCGTTTCACTCCTTCATGGCATGCTGGCACAGATTTTGTCTTAGCTAGGGTCTTAGGCTTTGGTCTTAGTAGTTTTCTTTCCTTGTTACATCTGCTTGTTAAACATCTTCTCATGTAATATCTTTTGATTATCAATGAAAAGTTTCGTTGTTTTTACACTCCAGTGTTTTTTTATTTGTCGTTTTATTCATCTGAATCTTTTGAAATATTCTTTTTGATGTAATGACAAAAAGGGGGAGAAGATAAATGATAAATGATTTGATTAATCTATCAGTTGCTGGGTAAAGCTCCCACACATTTACTAACAAGAACTGCTAGTTCTATATGGTTTAAGTGTTTTGCAGGTATAAAGAAGTGAAGAGAATCTTCAAAGCAAACACAAGAAGCAAAACCATAAGAAGTGTTATTCTGTAAAAAGAATAAACTCATGGAAACTGAAGCAAGCTGAGTGCTGTCAAGCTTCAGAAATCAGAAGCAAGAAAGAAGAATGAATCAGAAGCACTGATAATAGAATTTGATCCATATTTGTCTATTTGCTTTGACAAAATTCTATTTGCTCTGATACATTATTTCAGCCTATATGGCTCTGATACATATCATGTGTTCTAATATACATTTTATGTTCTGACTCGTTCATGCTGACTTTTGTCGTTTAGTTTTTGTTCTGTAACATTTCAGGATGTAGAGATGCTCAGATGATGCTCTGGTACATTCAACAATGTTCTGATACAAATCTAGCATGAAGTGATGTTGGTAGAAATTCAAAGCTCTGAAGCTATCCGAGGGAAGCAGAAATCAGAAGCTGTGAAGGTTCTAAAGATCCAGAAAACTCAAGTTCTGAAGCTGTCCTAAATGGAAGCAGAAATCAGAAGCTGTGAATGTTCAGAAGATCAAAGAAATTCAAGTTCTGAAGCTGTCCTAGATGGAAGCAGAAGTCAGAAGCTGTGAATGTTCAGAAGATCAAAGAAATTCAAGTTCTGAAGCTGTCCTAGATGGAAGCAGGAATCAGAAGCTGTGAGTGTTCTAGGGATCTAAGGAAATTCTAGTTCTGAAGCTGTCCAATGGAAGCAGAAGTCAGAAGCTATGAATTCTCTAAAGACAGAAGCTTATGTGATCGTCTCTACCGAAATAATCAGGGAAGTCTTTTATTAAAGTTCTTCGAGTATTTATTTCAGGGGGAGATTATTTATCTCAGGGGGAGATTGTTAATCTCAGGGGGAGACATATTCATATGCTTATGCTATAGCTGTGTAATTTGTCTTTTGCCGTCTGCTCTTTCTGATCGCAAATTCATATCATTTATATATGTTTTTGTCATCATCAAAAAGGGGGAGATTGTTAGAACAAGATTTGTTCTGATCAATTATCTTAGTTTTGATGATAACAATAATATGAATTTTGCTTAAGATAATATGGTACTCTAATCCAATGCAATTTCCTTTTCAGGAAATATATAAAGAGTATGCATAATTCAGCGCTCAGAAGCTTTGTCTCAAAGGGTTCAGCATGCAACATCAGAACATGGTCTGGCAAGACATCAGAAGATGGTCGAAGCAGAATCAGAACATGGGTCTATGGAAGCATCAGAAGAACAAGAGAACAGAAGCACTGAAGTTCTGATGGTATCACGCTCAGAAGCACTTCAAGGTCAGAAGATCAGAAGATGCTTTGCACCAAGCTGTTTGACTCTGATGATATTCAAACGTTGTATTCACAAACATCAGATCAGAAGGAAGTACAAGTGGCAAGCTACGCTGACTGACAAAAGGAACGTTAAAAGCTACTAAAGGCTACGTCAGTAGACACAGCGTGAACAAGGCTCGAGGTAGTTGACAAAAGCGTATAACATTAAATGCGATGCTGTACGGAACACGCAAAGCATTAAATGCACTCAACGGTCATCTTCTCCAACGCCTATAAATATGAAGTTCTGATGAGAAGCAAGGTTAACGATTCTGAACAAAAACAACGCCTATTAACTTGCTGAAACTCTGTTCTACTCAAAGCTCAGAAACTTCATCTTCATCAAAGCTCACTACATTGCTGTTGTAATATATTAGTGAGATTAAGCTTAAACGTTAAGAGAAATATCACTGTTTGTGATTATAGCTTTTAAGAAGCAATTGTAATACTCTTAGAATTGATTACATTAAGTTGTAAGGAACTAGAGTGATCGTGTGGATCAGAATACTCTAGGAAGTCTTAGAGGTTATCTAAGCAGGTTGTAACTAGAGTGATCGTGTGGATCAGTATACTCTAGAAAAGTCTTAGAGGGTATCTAAGCAGTTGTTCCTGGAGTGATCAGTGTGTGATCAGAAGACTCTGGAAGACTTAGTTGCTGACTAAGTGGAGAACCATTGTAATCCGTGCGATTAGTGAATTAAATCCTCAGTTGAGGTAAATCATCTCTGCGGGGGTGGACTGGAGTAGTTTAGTTAACAACGAACCAGGATAAAAATAACTGTGCAATTTATTTTTATCTGTCAAGTTTTTAAAGCTACACTTATTCAAACCCCCCCCCCCCCCCTTTCTAAGTGTTTTTCTATCCTTCAAATATTATCATACTATTTTGTTTAAAATTAAAATGTCCATATTGCCTTACTTTTGATAAAATGTGTTAATATTTTCATATTATTTTGCTAAAAATGTCAAAAACTAGTTTAAAAAGCAAAAACATATAAAAACCCTCACTACCTACCGAATGAAAATTTGATTTGTACCGTGTTTTTTCATTATAATCGATACTTAGTAAATGTTATTGGTGCTTTATAAACATTTGGTAGTTACGACGAGTATTTTACAAAATTAATTGTCCTATACCGAATTTCTTGAAAGAAAATCCGGTATTTCATCATATGTTTTCCCGAAATCTATGGATTTTTACAGGTTTTTTTCACAAATTTTCGATAGTTCTTTAAAGAAATCAATAAAATCCAGTAACATTTAGCAAAAGTTCGATATAACTTCATGTAAAATCTCAGAAAACAAAAAAGTTTTAAAAATCTGATATTCTATAATAAAATCCGATAAAACACAATACTTTAAAAAAAAAACTAGAAAAATGTATAAAGGGCATAATAGTAAAAACATAGCTCCAGGAAGGGTCTATGGTATGATTAGAGGGGGTATCAGATATGACTGAGGGATTGACTTAACAAAATCTCTGTATTATACAAATCATCATCATGATTGTATTGAAGATTTGAGAAATATAATCGCTACTCTTCAGTTAAACCTCTCTCCTGCACCCTAAAACTTTTAAAAAGTTTATAATACTTTTTTAAACCAATAAAGTAACAAAAGTATATACTTTGGTTAATTAAAAAAAAAGGATATATTTAAATTCTTCATTTATGATATTGCTATTTAGATAAGAAAAAATAATAATAAATTAAAATACCCAAAAATTGATCGATAATATTTAAAATGAAATGTCCAGAAATTCTAACGATAACAACTGATATTATTATGTTGAAATTGAATGCCATAATAAGTGTTCGAACCATGAAATTTACAATTATGTGTGAGTTTGTATTAGTTATTATCACTTCATTGACAATCTCAATATATATATATATATATATATATATATATATATATATATATATATATGGGGACGACTTAAATGAGAATGCTTTGCTTTGTTATTATGAGAAATAAGAATAAATAATTAGAGCCGTTATATCTATTTAATTATTATTAGTGTACCGATTTCATTTTAATTAAAAAAATGCACGTGATATCTTGATATTTAATGCTAATCGATTGGACCAATTATATTTTTTTATTATTAACAATGTGAAACCTTCTATTTTCCGTTTCTATTGCCGCCAACGCCATTTTTCATAAAAGTGGCATACTATACCTAATATCCATCATCACACAAGGATTCACTCTATTCAGGTGAGGAAAATTTTAAGAATGCTCTTTGTGATTATTATAGTAATATTATAATTCTATGCAAATTGTAATTTTCATAGTAATATTATCCTATGCAAACTGTGACTCTGAAGAGACATTATTTTATGGTTATTATAATTCTCATTTCACATGTTTTTATAATGAAAACTTTTGTGTGTTTGGATTGCGAATAATATAAACTGACCTTTACATATATGCTATAAATTGTTCTTCTTCAGTGATAATTTTAGTAGTATTTCTACGATAAATGGGACAGTTTTTATTTTATTATCATTATTTAGTTTATGATTTTAATGTTTAAATATTAGATATTAATATTGATACTATCATTCTATTTTTTTCTCTTTATTTAAGCATGAGTGATAATCGTGACGGTGATTTTGGACTCGATAACATAGATGGTGTTCTCATACCTCCGGTAAATGAATATTTAAAAATTTTGGATTTTTTTATTTTAGATATTTAGCTGTTCAAAGTGTTTTTAATAATTTATTTTTCTTTTTAAAAGGTAAATGAATGGATGCTAAACTGTGAAGAGGAATTAAAGCTTAAGATAGGACAATTATTTGTTATATTAGATGATGCTGAACAATTTTATAAAGGGTTAAATATACGTTATGCCCTTTTATATATGCGAGATTCGGTTTACCCTCTTTAATTATTTTTTTGGATTATCCCCTGTAATTTTTTAGTACCCCCTAAGCGTGTAAAAACCAGCGGGTAAATAAAAAAAATTTACAAGAGGATAATTTGTGCCTATTGGGGGAAAGGGACATAGAATTTTCAAAGTTCAGGGGGGTAATCCAAAATAAAAAATTTAAAGGGGATAAGCCGAATCTCACCTATATGGAAGGGGGTAACGTGTATTTAACCCTTTTATAAAAGACACGCTCACACAATTGGATTTAGTGTGCGTTACTCGTCTGAAAGTAAAAAAAAAGATGGGATAAAGCGTTGGAAGTATTTTGTTTTCTCAAAAGAAGGTTTTAAACCAATAAAAGAGGAAATTGAAAAAGAAAATGAGTCAACTATTAGGGTTCAACGAAGGAGTACTACAAGAGAAGGATGTAATCCCAAAGTTGCTTTCAAACTATCAAAGCAAGGAAAATATGAGCTTTCTCGATTCCATGAAAGTCATACACATTGTAGTTTCTCTAAGATTGGCATGCATTTTGGTAAAACCAACCTAGAAGAAACATGTTGAATAAAATGCCATACAGATTTCAACATGTCGAACAAGATGTTAAAACATGACAGGTATGACATCGTGTTTGCTGGAGCTGATCTGTCAAGTGTATCAGCCGTTTTATTAGCTACAAAATATTGTGGAATATTCAGTTAGCTTATGTGTCATCCAAGATCAGTTCAATCAGATATATTTGTTGGTTTTTACACTTTCTATAATTGGAAACAATTTAGGAAAGTTTGGATTGGAAACCTATTTTCTTGGAGATCAAGTAACAGACTTTGTGCAACCTTCTTACTGCGGTTTTTGGCCCAATCTAGACAATACTAATTCTATAAATAGACTGGCCTAAACCTAGTCTTAATTAGAACTGATATTTGTATTTTGTTAGGGTTCTAAGAATCCTTATTTAGTTGTGTTATACGTTCCATATTTGTTCATTCACAAACCTGTAGGTGTTGAATGTTTGATCTCCGAAGCTGTCAAGCAAGGAGAGTAAGTGTTAGTTCTCATAAGCTTTTAAGTATTGAGAATTGTGTCTCTTTGAAGAGTGTCTTCAACTTTTGATTGTTTTTGTTGTTTCTCACTGGTTGTGACTAAGGGGATTTGAGGAGGGCCTCATGCCTAGGTGAGTCTTAGGTAGAAGTCATAGGAAGGGTAGTGATTAAGTGAGAAGTTGTAAATGGGGATTTTAAATTCAAATTGATACTATCGTATAGTGATTTCATCCCTGGCTTGGAAGCCCCCAGAGTAAGAAGGTTGTTCTGAACTGGGTAAACACTTTCGTGTGTCTTTTACTTTTCTGTACTGTTTACTACGGCGATCAACTTGTTCCATAGCTGTTAGTTCTCTGATATCTGTGTCGTGACATCTCATTCGAAATCTCATATCTGATACCGAAATTTCAATTGGTATCGGAGCAGGCACCCTGCTCTGCATCTGGGTGACATCTAGGGAAGATACTTTCTGGTACTATGGAAAAGGAAGGAGGTTTTATTAACAGGCCACCTGTTCTGAATGGAAGAAACTATGACTACTGGAAACCACGTATGGTGGCCTTCTTAAAATCCTTGGACAACAAGGCTTGGAAATCCGTAGTGAAAGGATGGATACATCCTGTTATATTGGATGCAAATAAGCAACCCACCTATAAGTTGAAGCCTGAAGAAGATTGGAATAAAGATGATGATGAACTTGCCCTTCGAAATTCAAAATCCTTGAATCTTATATTTAATGGAATTGACAAGAACATCTTCAGATTAGTGAACACATGTGAAGTTGCTAAAGATGCATGGGAAATTCTTAAAAATTCTCATGAAGGAACATCCAAAGTGAAAATGTCCATACTTCAGCTACTCTCCACCCAATTTGAGAATCTAAGGATGAAGGAAGACGAAAGTATTCATGAATTTCATATGAATGACATTGAGATATAAAATGAATCAAGTGCCTTATGAGAGAAGATGCCAAAAGACAAACTGGTGAGAAAGATGCTAAGATCTCTTCCCAATAGATTTTATATGAAGGTCACTGCCATAGAAGAAGCCCAAGATATCAACAAGTTAAAAGTGGATGAACTGGTTGGATCCCTTCATACTTTTGAATTGAGCATCATTGAAAGGTCTGAAAAGAAGAATAAAAGCATAGCCTTTGTAGCCAACTCTGAAGATAAAGAGGAGGAATGTAATCTGAGTATAGAGGAGGGAATAGCCAATGCTATAGCTCTACTTGGAAGACAATTTAACAAGGTAATAAAGCAGATGAGAAGGAACCAGAAATCAATTGTCCAGAACAACTCATCAGACATCTTCAAACCAAATGACCTTGAAAGAAGAAGGGATGAAGAAAAGTACACTAAAGGGAAGGGTATACGGTGCTTTGAATGTGAAGGGTTTGGACAAGTTAAGGTTGATTGTCCCACATACCTTAAGAAACAGAAGAAGTGAAGGATAGAAAAACACTTAGAAAGGGGGGGTTTGAATAAGTGTAGCTTTAAAAACTCTTAAGATAAAAACAATTTGCACAATGATTTTTATCCTGGTTCGTTGTTAACTAAACTACTCCAGTCCACCCCCTTGGAGTGATTTACCTCACCTGAGGATTTAATCCACTAATCAACCTTGATTATAATGGTTTTCCACTTAGATACCTTCTAAGTCTTCTAGAGTATTCTGATCACAACTTGATCACTCTAGGAAATCAATGCTTAGATACCTTCTAAGACTTCTAGAGAATCCGATCACAACTTGATCTTCTCTAGTTCCTCTACAAATGAATGTAAACAAATTCTTATAAGATTATTACAATGCTTCTTAATAAGCTATAATCACAACTGTGATATTTCTCTTAAGTTCTAAGCTTAAATCTCACTAAGATATTACAACAGTAATGAAGTGAGGTTGAAGATGAAGTTAGAGAGCTTTTCAAATTGACAGCGTTTCTGTATTTTGTGTGAAAGTGTTGGGTTCAGCTTCTCATCAGAACTTCTATTTATAGGCGTTTGAGAGATGACCGTTGGGAGCATTTAATGTGTTGCGTGATCCGTACAACATTGCATTTAATGTTTCACTCTTTTGTCAACTACCTCGAGCCTTGCTTTTCCTGCTTTAACTGACTTTGCCTTTAATAGCTTCTAACGTTCCTTTTGTCAGTCAGCGTAGCCTGCCATCTTGTACTTGCTTCTGATATGATCTTTATAGATACAACGTTTGAATATCAGAGTCATTCAGCTTGGTGCAGAGCATCTTCTTGTCTTCTGACCTTGAAGTGCTTCTAGCGTGATACCATAAGAACTTCAGTGCTTCTGCTTCTGATCTCAAGTTCTTCTGATGCTTCAATAGACCATGTTTTGATTCTGCTTGACCATCTTCTGATGTCTTGCGAGATCATGTTCTGATGTTGCATACTGAACCTTTTGAGTCAGCGCTTCTTAGCACTGAATTGTGCATACTCATCATATATTTCCTAAAATGGAAAATGCATAGGATTAGAGTAGCACATTGTCTTATACAAAATTCATATACATTGTTATCATCAAAACTAAGAATATTGATCAGAACAATTCTTGTTCTAACAATCTCCCCCTTTTTGATGATGACAAAAACATATATAATTGATATGAATTTGCAATAAGAATATCAGATGACCAAAGACAATTACACATTTATAGCATCAGCATATAAACATAGTGTGTGAATATGTCTCCCCCTGAGATTAACAATCTCCCCCATAAATAAATACTGGAAGAATTTATAAATAAAAGACTTCCCTGAGTATTTTCCATTTCAGTCGAGACGTTCACATTTGCCTAGAACTTCAGAACATTCAGAGCTTCTGCTTCTCGCTTCCATAGGACAGCTTCAGAGCTTTGAATTTCTTCTTGAATCATTGCATGCTTGACTGTTTCAGAACATTCTTGAATGTACCAAGGCATCATCAGAGCATCTTTACATCCTGAAATGTTTCAGAACAAACTGGAAGACAAAAGTCAGAGCATGAATGAATTAGAACATTCTTTTAAGAAAGAACATATATTAGAGCAATGCTAAACAATATCAGAGCACACTTTGATAAGTTCTTAAAAGAATTATGTATCAGAACATATGAGGGATAAGAATGTGTTAGAGCATATTCTGCCACGAGAATATCAGAACATTCTTCCTTCTTGCTTCTGATCTTGAAGCTTCACAGCACTAAGCTTGCTTCAATTCCAAGAACATGCTTCTTTCTTGAATAGCATATTCCTCATGTATTTGCTTCTTATGCCAATCCTGCAAAGATATTCTCAAGGACATAGAACTTGCAAATAATGTTAGAAATGTTGAGACTTGATCCCAGCAACTGATATAGTAAACCAAATCAATTATCATGTTTCTCCCCCTTTTGTCATAACATCAAAAAGCATTTAAAAGATTTAGATGAAAAACAAACAATATAAGAGAAGACCATAATATTTCATTGATTCAACAAAATATCAGAAGATACAAGCAGATGCAAGGAAACAGGTGCAAGAAACAAGAAAACATCTAAGACCAAGAGACTACGACTAGCCTAGCTTAGAAACTAGTTGGGCCAGAAGGTTTTGAATCTCAGAGGTTCTTACAGTCTGCTTCTTAATGAAGGATCTGAATTCCTCATGAGTTTCCTCATGCTTATCCAGACGAGAGGAAAGATCAGCTTGATTCTGTTGAAGGGCCTTTATGGTGTTCACCAGAACAGAAGGTTCAGCAGAAGAAGCTTCACAGCTATCGTTCAAGGGAAAAGCATTCCCAGCAGCAGCATCTAACATGAGAACATCATCTTGATTTTCCTGAACAGGAAGTTTCTCAGTAGGATGATTCTCAGCACTTTGTTTCTCAGCATCAGCTTCTAACATAGAAGCATCTTCAGCATAATCTGGAACAGGAAGATCAGAATCTTCATTCTCAAGAGCCTGAAGAATCTCAGCCAGATTCCTTGGAGGTGCAGGAGCAGCAACTTCTGATGGACATTCAACAGCTGGATATACCATGTCTGGTGCATTCTTTGAGGGATTCTCCCTTAGCCAGTTGAATAACGACTGAAAATCTCCAGTCAGAACAGAATATGGGGGCTTCCACACGACCATTGTTAGGCATGGTTCATCTTCCAGCTCATCTACAAATTTCTTCTCCTCAAGAGATCTCACATTTCTGATTGGATGATAGTACATACCATCATCAACTTCTAAGAGACAACCAGAAGAACCAGGTGCTTCAGCCAAGCATCTCTTCTGGATGTTCAGAGCATCAATCTGAAAATACTTCCTAAAGATATTGCATAAGCCACGCATAGCAACATGATCTAACTTGGAGTCATGAGCAGCTTTCAAGGTTTCCATCCTTGTTCTGAACTTATGCTTGAGCAGATCAAAACAGATATCAAGAGAGGGTTCAGGAGGGTTAAAGGTGAAACGGTAATTAGGGTACAGAAGGCAGTAGGGATTTGATTTTCTTGAAGGTAAAGAATGGGTTAAAGAAGGTGAAGAATCTGTGGTGAAGGTAGATGAAGATGAATTTTCAGAAGGTGTTGGGGGAACGACATTTAGTGGTTCAGGGTTCAGAATATGTGTAGAAAGAGGTGGTTGGTAACTGTTTGGAATGGTGAAAGAATTATGGGGTTCAGAAGGAGGAGGCTTTTTCTGAGAAGAACAGGTGGGATAATCTGTATGAAAAGCTTTATTAAGACGCTTTTCAAGACGTTCATCAGTTTGTACCTTGAGAGAATCAAAAGGATTCTTCTGCTTCTTAGCAGGCTTAGCATTAGGTCCTGCTTCTGAGGCCTTTCTCTTCATCTTCTTTTCTTTCTTCTTCTTTTCTTTCTTTCTCAACTCATCCAGAGATGGAAGATTTCTTCCTCGAATCCACGAAGGATCAACAGAAGTTTGGGCCTTGACACATTACTTCAAATAGCGCTTAACAGACTTGTCCAGCTCTTCTTTGAACATGTGATAGAAACTCACAACAGGAGTTCTCCTAGTCAGAATATTGGGAAATACTCTTGGAATAAAAGTTACCTTTTCAATCAGCTGCATCCTTTGCAAGTCAAGAGCATTCAGAATGCGTCCTTGAATGACAGTTAAGAACTTGGGTGAGCCAACAGCTCTCAGAACATCCATCAAATCACTTTCTATCAGAATATCTGAAATCATTCTAGCTAGAGGGATAGTATTCTTCTTGAAATTTGGATTCTTCTCACGTTCTTCATCTCTTGATTCTTCAATATTTGTCTTCAAATGTTGAAAGAGAATTTGTGAGAGATTAACTTTCAAACTTTTTCCAATGCAGAAAAGTACGTACTTCTGATCTTGATTGACGTACGTAGCAGCAAGAGAAGGCTTTCTATGATAGAGAGATCCCAGAATAATCTCAGCCCAAACTCTATAAGAAGGCTTCAAAGAAGTAGTGAGATGAGATGCAGTTCCAGAGGAAAACAATTCTCTATCAACTTTCACCCAATCAACTCTTCCAGGAATAGCACCTGAGATTCCTTCTGTATCATCAAGACCATACAGCTTCCGTATCATCTTCTCAGTCACAACAACTTCATGCCCTAATACGAAGGAGATGATAGCAGTTGGAGTAACTGTTGCATGAGTCCAGAAATCCTTAACCAGAAGAGGATAAACTAGTCCAACCAATCTTTCAAAGTAGTTTGACCACTCTTGTACCAGCATTGCAGCCTTGGTTTTGAAATCATGTTCCAACAGATTTTCAAAATCCACCATTGTTTCTCATAAAACTTCCAGTTTCTCATTAGGAACAGAACAGGTCTTCAGGGGATGATATCCATATTTGTTTTGAACAAGATGTGCTGAAGACATTTTTGGTTGAGTACTTGAGGATGAAAGCATGAATTCACTCTGAGATTCGGTTTAGAAACTAGGGTTTATGCAAAAACAAGAGAGGGAGAGAGACAAGAATAAAGAGAGAGAATGTAAAGAGATGAATTGTTATGAAGATGAGTTTATATAGAGACGGATTTGAAATGAATTGCAATATGCGTTTGAATGAAACATGATTACAGAAAAACATGGAATCAAATGCATTTAATGAGAGATGACGTTAGGAGAGATAACGTAATATTTGAAATGATTTGCACAGTTACCTAGGGCGGCGTCTCCTCAACTGCACGCGTACGTGTCCAAATAGAGTGAACACGTGTTCAACTTCTAGAACAGTTGGTGACAACTATTTGCTTTGACTTTGATTCTGACAGAGTTAGAACTTCTCATCTTCTCATTCGGATCATAAGTTCTTACTGACATCCTTTAGAAAAGATCTTGTTCTGATAGGATCTTTTTTCTTTCCAAGAATGACATCTTCTGAGTGAGCAGAGGTGAGTCTAGAAGATCTTCTGACAGTTGGCTCTTCAGAAATTCTGAGATTCTCTAAAGAAGCAGCAACTTGATCTTCTGATCCTTTGCTTCTGGGTTCTCCAGCTTCTGAGTCACAGACTTCAATGTCTGCAAAATTCTCAAACTGCTTTGGCTTTTCAAGACCAAGCTTATCATCAAATCTGATGTTAATTGATTCTTCAACAATCAATGTTTCAGTATTGTATACTCTGTAGCCTTTTGATCGTTCAGAATATCCAAGAAGGAAACACTTTTGTGCCTTAGAATCAAACTTACTCAGATGATCCTTAGAGTTCATAATATAACAAATACATCCAAAAGGATGAAAATATGAAATGTTGGGCTTTCTGTTCTTCCACAATTCATAAGGAGTCTTATTAAGAATAGGTCTTATAGAGATTCTATTCTGAATATAACTTGAAGTATTTATTACTTCTGCCCAGAAGTGCTTAGCCATATTGGTCTCGTTGATCATGGTTCTGGCCATTTCTTGTAGAGTCCTATTCTTTCGCTCTACAACTCCATTTTGCTGTGGAGTTCTAGGGCAAGAGAAATCATGGGCAATACCATTTTCTTTGAAATAAATCTCAAAGAATCTGTTCTCAAATTCGCCACCATGATCACTTCTGACCTTTATGATTTTACACTCTTTCTCAGATTGAATCTGAGTGCAGAAGTCAAAGAACACTCAATGAGACTAATCCTTGTGTTTCAAGAACTTTACCCATGTCCATCTGCTATAATCATCTACGATGACTAATCCATATTTCTTCCCTCTGACAGATGCTGTTTTGACTGGGCCAAACAGATCAATGTGCAGAAGCTCTAGCGGCCTAGAGGAAGAAACAACATTCTTAGACTTGAATGCAGGTTTGGAGAACTTTCCCTTCTGACATGCTTCGCAAAGAGCATCTAATTTATATTTCAGATTTGGGAGACCTCTGACCAGATTTAGTTTGTTAATCTGAGAAATCTTTCTCAAACTAGCATGGCCTAATCTTCTGTGCCAGACCCATTGCTCTTTGCTAACAGACATAAGACAAGTTACCTTCTGATTCTTAAGATCTTGAAGATTAATCTTGTAAATGTTATTCTTTCTCTTGCCTGTAAATAGGATTGAGCCATCCTTCTGACTTACAGCCTTGCAAGACTTTTGATTGAAGATTATGTCATAACCATTGTCACTTAATTGACTTATGGACAATAAGTTATGAGCTAATCCTTCTACAAGAAGTACATTAGATATGGAAGGAGAGTTACCAGTACTTATGGTTCCAGAGCCAATAATCTTGCCCTTCTGATCTCCTCCAAACTTTACTTCACCAACGGACTTAAGCACCAGGTCTTGGAACATAGACCTTCTTCCCGTCATGTGTCGCGAGCACCCAGAGTCCAGGTACCATGACATGCTTTGCTTTTTCTTCTTTGCTGCCAAGGATATCTGCAACAGAAATTATCTTCTCCTTAGGTACCCACAACTTCTTGGGTCCTTTCTTGTTAGTTCTCCTCAAGTTCTGATTGAACTTGGGTTTAGCATGATAATTTACAGGAGCTACAACATGATATTCCTTAGGTTTAGCAACATGATATTTTCTAGGTTATGTCACATGCTTCTTAGTGTGTGTAACATGAAAGCTTTTGGCATGTGAGGTGAGCCTAATATCATGGGAGTGGCCATACTTGAACTGATCATACAATGGCTTGTATGTGATTTTCATATCATCTACAGGTTCAAGTTTGTATGGGGTATCACCCTCATAGCCAATGCCAACTCTCTTGTTTCTAGAAACAGCATATATCATAGAAGCAAGATGACTTCTACCAATACTTCTAGATAAGAATTTCCTGAAACTCAAGTCATATTCTTTAAGAATATGGTTCAATCTTGGAATAGATTTTTCTGAACCAGAAGATGACTCAACACCTTTGGATAGTTTTAAAACTTTTTCTTTGAGTTCAGAATTTTCTAATACAAGCTTCTCAGTTTCAGATACAAAGAGCTTTCTCAGCTTTTTGTTCTTGATACTGAGCTTAGCCTTGATTTCAAGAATTTCAGCTAAACTGGAAGCTAGCTCTTCTCTAGATAGATCAGAAAATACCTCTTCAGAGTCAGATTCTGATTCTGATGTAGATTCTGATTCAGCATCCACAGTAGCCATCAGCGTAATGTTTGCCTGCTCGCCTTCAGAGTCTGATTCTGATTCTGATGAATCTGAATCATCCCAAGTTGCCATAAGACCCTTCTTCTTATGAAACTTCTTCTTGGGCTTCTCCTTCTGAAGCTTCGGACACTCACTCTTGTAGTGACCTGGCTCATTGCATTCAAAGCATGTGACCTTCTTCTTGTCATTTCTTCTACTTCTAGAAGATTCTCCTCTTTCAGGCTTTTGGAACTTCTGAAGTTCTTGAACTTCCTTTGCTTACTCTTCCAGAGTTGGTTTACCCTTCTGGAGATCATGGTCAGTTCATCTTCTTCTTCTTCTTCTGATTCTGATTCTTCAGAATCTTCTTCTTCAGCCTGAAATGCGTTAGTACATTATAATTAGATTTTAACGCAATGGACTTACCTTTCTTCTGAGGCTCATTAGCATCTAGCTCAATTTCATGACTCCTCAGAGCACTGATCAACTCTTCAAGAGAGACTTCATTCAGGTTCTAGGCAATTTTGAATGCAGTCACCATAGGACCCCATATTCTTGGCAAGCTTCTGATGATTTTCTTGACGTGATCAGCCTTTGTATATCCCTTGTCAAGAACTCTTAATCCAGCAGTTAGAGTTTGAAATCTTGAGAACATTGTTTCATTGTTTTCATCATCCTCCGTCTTGAAGGCTTCGTGTTTCTGGATCAAGGCAAGAGCTTTAGTCTCTTTGACTTGGGCATTTCCTTCATGAGTCATTTTCAATGATTCATATATATCATGGGCAGTTTCCCTGTTAGATATCTTCTCATATTCAGAATGAGAGATAGCATTCAGCAAAACAGTCCTTGACTTGTGATGATTTTTGAATTGCTTCTTCTGATCATCACTCATTTCTTGTCTTGACATCTTTGCTCCACTAACATTCACTGGATGTTTGTAACCATCCAAAAGCAAGTCCCACAAATCACCATCTAGACCAAGAAAGTAACTTTCCAATCTATCTTTCCAGTATTCAAAGTTTTCACCATCAAATACTGGTGGTCTAGAATATCCATTGTTTCCATTTCCATTGTGTTGCTCAGTAGAGCCAGATGTAGATGTAGTAGGAGGAGGAATACCATCAACCATATTGACTTAGTGTTTTTCTCACCCTGAATCTTTTCTAAACACAGTTAAGTGCTTGCACCTTAGAACCGGCGCTCTGATGCCAATTGAAGGATAGAAAAACACTTAGAAAAGGGGGATTTGAATAAGTGTAGCTTTAATAACTTTTAAGATAAAAACAATTTGCACAATGATTTTTATCCTGGTTCGTTGATAACTAAACTACTCCAGTCCACCCCCTTGGAGTGATTTACCTCACCTGAGGATTTATTCCACTAATCAACCTTGATTATAATGGTTTTCCACTTAGATACCTTCTAAGTCTTCAAAAGTATTCTGATCATAACTTGATCACTCTAGGAAATCAATGCTTAGATACCTTCTAAGACTTCTAGAGAATCCGATCACAACTTGATCTTCTCTAGTTCCTTTACAAATGAATGTAAACAAATTCTTATAAGAGTATTACAATGCTTCTTAATAAGCTATAATCACAACTGTGATATTTCTCTTAAGTTCTAAGCTTAAATCTCACTAAGATATTACAACAGTAATGAAGTGAGGTTGAAGATGAAGTTTGAGAGCTTTTCAAATTGACAGTGTTTCTGTATTTTGCGTGAAAGTGTTGTGTTCAACTTCTCATCAGAACTTCTATTTATAGGCGTTTTGAGAAGATGACCGTTGGGAGCATTTAATGCGTTGCGTGATCCGTACAGCATTGCATTTAATGTTTCACTCTTTTGTCAACTACCTCGAGCCTTGCTTTTCCTGCTTTAACTGACTTTGTCTTTAATAGCTTATAACGTTCCTTTTCTCAGTCAGCGTAGCCTGCCATCTTGTACTTGCTTCTAATCTGATCTTTGTAGATACAACGTTTGAATATCAGAGTCATTCAGCTTGGTGCAGAGCATCTTCTTGTCTTCTGACCTTGAAGTGCTTCTAGCGTGATACCATAAGAACTTCAGTGCTTCTGCTTCTGATTTCAAGTTCTTCTGATGCTTCAATAGACCATGTTCTGATTCTGCTTGACCATCTTCTGATGTCTTGCGAGAGCATGTTCTGATGTTGCATACTGAACCTTCTAAGTCAGTGCTTCTTAGCGCTGAATCGTGCATACTCATCATATATTTCCTGAAACGGAAAATGCATAGGATTAGAGTACCATATTGTCTTATACAAAATTCATATACATTGTTATCATCAAAACTAAGAATATTGATCAGAACGATCCTTGTTCTAACAAGAAGAGCCTTACTGTGAGTTGGTCTGAAGAGGACTATGAGAGTGACCTTGAAGAGGAGTTTGTTAAACATGTGAAAGCCTTAATATCTAGATGGGTGACTAATGAAGACTCAAGTGATGATGAGCTAATTTATGATGAATTAGCTGCATCATTCAGAAAATTGTGTCTCAGAAGTACTGAACTATGTCAAAAGAGTGAGAAAAAAAAGGTCTTATACACAATCTAAAGACATAAAAGAAAGAGCATATAAAAACTATCTCCAGATTGGAAGAAGAAGTGGTCTCTCTGTAGTCTGAACTTGACAGGGTTCACAAGTCTGTTAGGATGCCGAATAATGGGGCTGACTTGCTAGATGAGATCTTACAAGTGGGAAGAGAAATATGAAACATTAGTGGATTAGGATTCAATGAGAACAAGATATCTGTCTCAGATCCCACTCAACCCAAGTCCAAGCCAAAGATGTCAGATCAAATGTTTCAACATCATGGCAAGAGTAATGTCAATCATATCAAGAAAAAGTTTCAGCACTGGAGATGTCATCACTGTGGACGATTTGGTCATATAAGACCTTTCTGTTTTAGGCTGTCTGGGTTCCCTAAGCCTTCCTTTCTCCCCAAGGTTGATAAGGTCGCATCAAATAGTAAAAAGATGAAACACTGGGTCCCCAAGAATGTTATTACTAGCCTTATGGCTCATACCTCGATTAGAGGTCTAGCCAAAGGTGTCTTGTATTTTAACAGTGGTTGTTCAAGGCATATGACGCATAGCAAGAGTCTGGTGAGGGATATCAGACCTTATTCCACCAGCTATGTAGTCTTTGGTGATGGAACCAAAGGTGAAATCAAGGAAGTTGGAAATCTAAAGTGTTTAGGAGGTCCAAACCTTAATGATGTGCTATTGGTAATAGGATTGACAACCAATATGATAAGATAAGTTAACTCTGTAATCAGGGGTACAAAGTAAACTTCACCAAAACTGAGTGTCTTGTATTCAATGAGAAGAGTGAAGTGATGATGAAAGGAGTCAGGACTAAGCATAACTGTTACATTTGGGTCCCTCAAGGACCAAGAAATTCCACCACATTCTCAAATGAAAAGGAAGGTGAACTTATGAATACTCAAATTCATGTTGATGACATTGTGTTTGGTGGAATGTCAAATGAGATGGTTCAACACTTTGTCAAGCAGATGCAGTCAAAATTTGAGATGAGCCTTGTGGGAGACCTAACCTACTTTCTTGGTTTACAGATCAAACAAATGGAAGACTCCATCTTTCTTTCTTAGAGTAAATATGCCAAGAACATTGTGAAGAAATTTGGGATGGAAAATGCAAGTCACAAGAGAACACCTGCTCCCACTCATCTATTACTATCTAAAGATGAGAAAGGTGTTAGTGTGGATCAAAGTCTCTACAAAAGTATGATAGGATGTCTACTATATCTCACAGCCAGTAGACCTGACATTGCCTTTGCTGTAAGGGTATGTGCTAAATATCAAGCTGGACCCAAAGTCATCCATATTAATCAAGTGAAGAGGATACTAAAATATGTGAATAGGACAAGCGACAATGGTATGTATACTCACATGGATCATGTTCTTCATTAATTGGATATTATGATGCTGATTGGGCAGGAAGTGCTGATGATAGGAAGAATACTTTAGGAGGATGTTTCTTTCTGGCGAATAATCTCATATCCTGGTTTAGCAAGAAGCAAAATGTGTGTCTCTATCCACAGCTGAGGCTAAATATACTGCTGCAGGTAGCAGTTGTTCCCAGCTGGTTTGGATGAAACAAATGCTAACTGAATATATTGTCAAACAAGATGTCAAGACATTATTTTGTGACAATCTGAGTGCCATAAATATATCCAAAAACCCTATTCAACACAGCAGGACCAAACATATTGATATTCGTCATCATTTCATAAGAGAGCTGGTTGAAGATAAAGTTGTTTCTCTAGATAATGTAGCTACTGAAATGCAACTAGCTGACATTTTCACTAAGGCCCTAAATGCAAATCAATTTGAAAATTTGAGAGGAAAACTTGTGGTATGCATTCATGAAGATTTATAGCAATTACGTCAAGAGTTGCATCTGCCGGTGGAAGAGCTAAAGATGCTGAATTTGGTACAATCTCTACTGGTACCATTTGAGAAGAAGGAGTCTCTGCTGTGGTTGCTAGTGCATGCCTGTTGGTCATGTGATTTTATTTGGATCCGCATTATGATTTTGTTTATTTTAGTCTATGATTTTGTGAGGGTTAATGCCCAAAATTTTTTAATTTTGCTTGCACCAAAAACTTCTTAAATAACAGGTGTTTAAGTTTTTGTTCTACTACCTTTGTCACTTTGTGGCTAAAAAGGGGGAGTAGTATTGAGTATACAGGAGGTGCTTGTGCTTGAGGGGGAGTATGCTAACTGCTAGCTTTTGGTTGCTTCCGTACACTTTGTTAGTGTATACTTTGTTAGTATGTGCTAGCATGTGTTGAGGGGGAGTTGTTACCGTGCTATGTTCTTTCTGCTGTTGTTCTTCTGATGCAAGGATTATTTGGTTGTTTTAGCCAAAATGTGCCAAAGGGGGTGATTGTAGGTTCTCTAATATTGGCATGCATTTTGGTAAAACCAACCTAGTAGAAACATGTTGAATAAAATGCCATATAGATTTCAACATGTCGATCAAGATGTTACAACTTGGCAGGTATGACATTGTGTTTGCTGGAGCTGATCTGTCAAGTGTATCAGCCGTTTTATTAGCTACAGAATATTGTGGAATATTCAATTAGCTTATGTGTCATCCAAGATCGATTCAATCAGATATATTTGTTGGTTTTCACACTTTCTATAATTGGAAACAATTTAGGAAAGTTTGGATTGGAAACCTATTTTCTTGGAGATCAAGTAACAAACTTTGTGTAGCCTCTTTGCTGTGGTTTTTGGCCCAATCCAGTCAATACTAATTCTATAAATAGACTGGCCTAAACCTAGTCTTAATTAGAACTGATATTTGTATTTTGTTAGGGTTTTAGGAATCCTTATTTGATTGTGTTGTACGTTCCATATTTGTTCATTCAGAAACCTGTAGGTGTTGAATGTTTGATCTCCGAAGCTGTTTTGCAAGGAGAGAAAGTGTCAGTTTTCATAAGCTTTTAAGTATTGATAATTGTGCGTATTTGAATAGTGTCTTCTACTTTTGATTGTTTGTGTTGTTTGTCACTAGTTGTGACCGAGGGTATTTGAGGAGGGCCTCTTACCTAGGTGAGTGTTAGGTAGAAGTCATAGGAAGGGTAGTGATTAAGTGAGAAGTTGTAAACGGGGATTTTAACTTCAAATTGATACTATCGTATAGTGATTTCATCCCTGGCTTGGTAGCCCCCAGAGTAAGAAGGTGGTTCCAAACTAGGTAAACACTTTCGTGTGTCTTTTACTTTTCTGTACTATTTTACTACGGCGATTAACTTGTTCCATACTTGTTAGTTCTCAGATATATGTGTCGTGACATCTCATTCGACATCTAATATCTGATACCTGAATTTAACACATGAACTTGCTTCACTAAGGAAAAGGCAATTTCTTAGGTCAACAAGAAAAGTGAATCCTGTTCATAGAAGTATATTATATGAAAATAGTCGAGCAAATGTTGGGCCATCCAAAACATACCACTTATTAAAAGAACAACTTGGAGGTTACGAAAATGTTAGGTGCACACAAAAGGGTCTCCAAAATTGCTTGAGAGATTTAAAGATATTGACTAAAGATTATCACGCATGTGTGTTTGTTGATAACTTTAAGAGGAAACAAGATGCAAATCCTTCATTTTATTATGCATATGAGGTGGATGTTGAAGGTCGACTAAAACATATTTTTTAGGAAGATGGTATTTGTAGAAAAAATTATGCTTTGTTTGGAGATGTGATTTCCTTTGACACTACATATAAAACAAACAAATATTCTCTTATTTTTGCACCATTTATCGGATTGAACCACCATAGACAATGTGTTTCTTTTGGAGCTGCCTTTTTAGCAAATGAAAAAAGTAATTCATTCATTTGGTTATATGAAAAGTTTTTGGAAGCGATGGGAGGACATAAACCGATCTTATACTAACATATAAAGATCCCACACTGAAATTTGCAATAGAGAAGGCTTTTTATTCTTCCTCACATAGATTTTGCATGTGGCACATTGTAACATCCGTAATTTCGTAAATTAATTTAATTGAATTTTTTAATTTAATTATTTGGATTTACTAACTTATTCGGTGGTTAAATCAATTTGGAAGAATTATGAGGATGAGTGTTATTGGGCTTTGTGGTGTTGTTAGCAGAGAAGGGGTGTTAAGTGATAAAGACCCTACTAACTATTAATTCATTTTCATAAAATAAAGGAAATTTGTGAAAAAGAAATAGAAATCCAAAAGGAGGAGAAGAGCAAAGTAGAGAGAAGGTAGAGAACGTGAAAGTGCGAAAGAGGAGAAGAAGAGGAAGAGAGCTTTCAAGGATTCCAAACTCTACGGTAAGGGGGACTCTTCCAATTAACCTCTATTATCGGGTTGTAGATGATAGGATTGATATTGTATGCTATTGATTCGATAGAGAAATAGATTCTAGGTTGGGGTTTTGAACATTTAGGTCCAATTTGATAGATTTTGTGTAAATACATGTTTGTGATGATTGATGATGTTGGATGTGTTGTTTAATTGATGATATAGCATGTATTACATGTAAATTGGCTCTGTTTTTCGTGTAAAATCGTAATGGTTCGATTGGGTGGTGTTTGGGGAGCTTAAGTTGTTGTAAAAACTGGTTTTTAGGGTTGCAGGTACGAGGTAATCGGTTACCAAGAGTAGGGTAATCGGTTACCACTATTTGAAAATGTATTTGTTGTTGTCTGGGAGGCAGTAACCGGTTACTGAAAGGGAGGTAATCGGTTATCCCTATTAAAAATAGAATTCTGGTTTACGTGAGATGCAGTAACCAGTTACTGGCATTTGGGTAATCGGTTAGCGTTGTATGTTTTTGAAAAATAATTGCTTTTATAAAACTCATATCTTTTGAACCGTAAGTCTGTCTTGGGTGCTGTTTTGGGCGTCGAATCAATAATTTTATTTTCTACCTATTTAAATATATCAAAGAGCAGTAGCTCATTTTATTTTATAAACCCGATATCTTTTTGAAATGATGAATTGTGATGGATGTGTTGTGTGTGGTATGGTGATGATGTAAATCCCCTATTGTTGTTGTGTTGGTTTGTTGTACTTGGTACATGATTGTGAAAGGTGTTATTGTCGTTTATAATGTGTGATGAATTGAATTATGATAATGTTGCTCATATGATTGAAGTGGTGATTAGCATGTGATAGATGATGCATGCATTTCTTAATCATATGGTGACTGTATTCCGATGGAGATGGATAAGCGGTCACTAATTCCCATTGTGTGGAATTAGCGATGGAGGTAGCTGTATCCTTGATGATGGTGAATTAGTGAGATGGGTGAATCCCATGATTGGTACCACATGCATATAGTTGCATTACATTAGGTGTATGAATCATTATAACATGAATGGAAGTGGTCCAATGTTATAATGTTGTGTGTTTGATTAATGATTGCAATTGGTGTATGTTTATATAATCTGAACGTGTTTGCTATTGGGTGAATATTATACTGTTGATGTTTTATCGTTTATGAGCTGATAACATTGTTTAATTGTGAATGAGACTCACCCTTACTGTTGTTATTTTTCAGATTAAAGGGTAGCGGCTTGCGATTGGTGAGGATAACTCGTAGAGTTACTTCGTTTTAGTTCGGTTGTGTTAGTGTCATTCTTTGGTCTTGTAACACTTGGGAAAGTTTGTCTTTAGAGTTGGATATTAACTCTTGTTTTGGTTTTATGGTAGAATAATGTTGTTTATGCTTTGAATGTGGTAGACGATGGTTTTAATTATTCAACTGATGAAGTATTCCGCTGTGTTTTAAACATGTTGTGGTTAATTATGTTCCTCTGATTAGCATGACAGATGTTTTATTTTATATGAAGTAGTTGTAACGTTCTTAATTGCATGTTTACTCTGAAAATATTATTCAATTTATCGGGGGTTTAGAAAGGTATTACACACATTATGAAAAAAGTATTTGAAAAGGTCGGTGTTTCTATGAATACCAATGATGAGTTCAATAGTAGTTTCAAGTCTTGTGTTTGGAGTTCGGAGACACCACATGAATTTGAATCAACATGGAATTACATTATGATTAAGTTTGAGTTGGAAAAGAATGATTGGCTCGTACATATGTATGATATAAGAGGTATGTGGATTCCAGCATACTTCAAAAATATCTTTTTGGGAGGGATAATGAGAACAAAGTCTATATCCGTGAGTGAAAATTCTTTTTATTGATCCTTTTTGAATTCTAAGATTGGATTGGTTGAATTTTGGATGAGGTTTGAGTCTGTCATAGAAGCTCAGAGGCATAAGGAGGTAATTGCTGATAATGATTCCTTACATTCCCAACCAATATTATAGTTGGATCGTGGTTTAGAGAAGCACGAAAGAGATATCTATACTTGTGAAATTTTTTTAATATTTCAAAAGGAGTTATGAATCGCATGTGTACATTGTGGAGTTGAAAATAAAGATGTGAAAGATGGGGCGGAAACATTACTTATAGTTGATAATAGTGGAGACAATAGTGAATTCCGTGAGGCTATTTATACTGCTTCAGATCATGATGTGAATTGTTTATGCAAAATGTTTCGATCACCAGGCATACTATGCAGACATATACTTTGTGTTCTAAAGCTAAAAGGTATAAATGAAATACCAAATAAATACATCATAAATAGGTGGACCATGTTGGCAACTACTAAGTCTATTTTTGGTGTTGATGACAAGGTGTTGGAAGAGTGTTCTAATCCAAAAAATGTAAGTCAACATATATCAAATGCATGGGATTACTTTTTTACATGTATGCATATGTGTTTACGGTGATTTCCGGTAAACAACCGCTAGTCCTCCAAACTATAAATATATTTTGGTTACTCGCAGGATCGACTAGATTGATCCTAGGACATAGTCAAATAGTTGTCTTTCGAGATAATTTGGTTCATGTTTGTTGGTCTTTTACTTCAAAAACTTGGTTATGGTATGAACATGTAAGTACCTTGCGAAATAAACTAACAAAGAATGTACACAACTGATACATAAACTAGTTATAAACGTAAATGTAACTTTGACAAGAACGTAACAAAAATGTAAACTTCAGAAATGTAAAGTGCAGAAATGTAAAGTGCGAGAATGTAACGTGCAGGAATATAAAGACTAATCAAAGAACATAAAGAAACTTAAACTACAAGAAAGACTAGGCGAAAAAGTAAAGGAAATTTAAAGATACTTTGATTCTGTAAGTAGAAATACAAAAATATTAATAGTGTGGTGTCATACGTACATTTCTCAGCGAGCTCTTTCTCTTAACACTTGATACTTGAGTGATTTGTACAAAATGAACACCCAGGATCCTGATACTAAGACCCTTATTTATACTAATTCGACCCTAACGATCCTATGTTAACGAAATGCCACGTTGCTCACATGCATGCGTTTCGAATCCCTGGGGCGCCATCTGTCCTTGTTCGGTTACACCGAATATTTCGAAATTCAAATCCTCCCGCCTGAATCCTCTTTCGATACGTGGCAACATGATCTTTAATGAGAATGCAACCAAATACTCTAAGCTCCAGTACTTTTTGTATTTCAAAAAACGCTTAAGTCTCAAAGACAATCTATCTCGATTCAGCTTCGATTTCAATCATCTTCACCATAAATAACATCCTCGGAAATGGCCTTAATAGCCATCGAAAGCCATTTTTTCTTCGAACTCTAACTCTTCAAGAAACAAATTCTTCAACCGAAATCTCCAGCTAACAAATTGCCCCCAATAAATGCCTGTTTCGACAAACAAGTGAAATAGGCGTTTCTCGTCATGATGAGATTTCGTTTTACTCGTATTTTTAGAGTTCCAAGACATCTGACTAACGTCATAATCATTTATGAATTATCTTTCAAAACGTCTTATCATTTTCAAAAACGTTTTCAAAACGTGCGTCCCCACGTTTTGTCATTAATTGTGATCATTGCTCCTAGATGTCATACCCCAATTTTTGACCTAAGATACCACCTCATATCATAGCATATGCATCATTTGCATCTCTAACAAATTGCATAGCAAGAGTCTGGTGAGGGATATCAGACCTTATTCCACCAGCTATGTAGTCTTTGGTGATGGAACCAAAGGTGAAATCAAGGAAGTTGGAAATCTAAAGTGTTTAGGAGGTCCAAACCTTAATGATGTGCTATTGGTAATAGGATTGACAACCAATATGATAAGATAAGTTAACTGTGTAATCAGGGGTACAAAGTAAACTTCACCAAAACTGAGTGTCTTGTATTCAATGAGAAGAGTGAAGTGATGATGAAAGGAGTCAGGACTAAGCATAACTGTTACATTTGGGTCCCTCAAGGACCAAGAAATTCCACCACATTCTCAAATGAAAAGGAAGGTGAACTTATGAATACTCAAATTCATGTTGATGACATTGTGTTTGGTGGAATGTCAAATGAGATGGTTCAACACTTTGTCAAGCAGATGCAGTCAAAATTTGAGATGAGCCTTGTGGGAGACCTAACCTACTTTCTTGGTTTACAGATCAAACAAATGGAAGACTCCATCTTTCTTTCTTAGAGTAAATATGCCAAGAACATTGTGAAGAAATTTGGGATGGAAAATGCAAGTCACAAGAGAACACCTGCTCCCACTCATCTATTACTATCTAAAGATGAGAAAGGTGTTAGTGTGGATCAAAGTCTCTACAAAAGTATGATAGGATGTCTACTATATCTCACAGCTAGTAGACCTGACATTGCCTTTGCTGTAAGGGTATGTGCTAAATATCAAGCTGGACCCAAAGTCATCCATATTAATCAAGTGAAGAGGATACTAAAATATGTGAATAGGACAAGCGACAATGGTATGTATACTCACATGGATCATGTTCTTCATTAATTGGATATTATGATGCTGATTGGGCAGGAAGTGCTGATGATAGGAAGAATACTTTAGGAGGATGTTTCTTTCTGGCGAATAATCTCATATCCTGGTTTAGCAAGAAGCAAAAGGTGTGTCTCTATCCACAGCTGAGGCTAAATATACTGCTGCAGGTAGCAGTTGTTCCCAGCTGGTTTGGATGAAACAAATGCTAACTGAATATATTGTCAAACAAGATGTCAAGACATTATTTTGTGACAATCTGAGTGCCATAAATATATCCAAAAACCCTATTCAACACAGCAGGACCAAACATATTGATATTCGTCATCATTTCATAAGAGAGCTGGTTGAAGATAAAGTTGTTTCTCTAGATAATGTAGCTACTGAAATGCAACTAGCTGACATTTTCACTAAGGCCCTAAATGCAAATCAATTTGAAAATTTGAGAGGAAAACTTGTGGTATGCATTCATGAAGATTTATAGCAATTACTTCAAGAGTTGCATCTGCCGGTGGAAGAGCTAAAGATGCTGAATTTGGTACAATCTCTACTGGTACCATTTGAGAAGAAGGAGTCTCTGCTGTGGTTGCTAGTGCATGCCTGTTGGTCATGTGATTTTATTTGGATCCGCATTATGATTTTGTTTATTTTAGTCTATGATTTTGTGAGGGTTAATGCCCAAAATTTTTTAATTTTGCTTGCACCAAAAACTTCTTAAATAACAGGTGTTTAAGTTTTTGTTCTACTACCTTTGTCACTTTGTGGCTAAAAAGGGGGAGTAGTATTGAGTATACAGGAGGTGCTTGTGCTTGAGGGGGAGTATGCTAACTGCTAGCTTTTGGTTGCTTCCGTACACTTTGTTAGTGTATACTTTGTTAGTATGTGCTAGCATGTGTTGAGGGGGAGTTGTTACCGTGCTATGTTCTTTCTGCTGTTGTTCTTCTGATGCAAGGATTATTTGGTTGTTTTAGCCAAAATGTGCCAAAGGGGGTGATTGTAGGTTCTCTAATATTGGCATGCATTTTGGTAAAACCAACCTAGTAGAAACATGTTGAATAAAATGCCATATAGATTTCAACATGTCGATCAAGATGTTACAACTTGGCAGGTATGACATTGTGTTTGCTGGAGCTGATCTGTCAAGTGTATCAGCCGTTTTATTAGCTACAGAATATTGTGGAATATTCAATTAGCTTATGTGTCATCCAAGATCGATTCAATCAGATATATTTGTTGGTTTTCACACTTTCTATAATTGGAAACAATTTAGGAAAGTTTGGATTGGAAACCTATTTTCTTGGAGATCAAGTAACAAACTTTGTGTAGCCTCTTTGCTGTGGTTTTTGGCCCAATCCAGTCAATACTAATTCTATAAATAGACTGGCCTAAACCTAGTCTTAATTAGAACTGATATTTGTATTTTGTTAGGGTTTTAGGAATCCTTATTTGATTGTGTTGTACGTTCCATATTTGTTCATTCAGAAACCTGTAGGTGTTGAATGTTTGATCTCCGAAGCTGTTTTGCAAGGAGAGAAAGTGTCAGTTTTCATAAGCTTTTAAGTATTGATAATTGTGCGTATTTGAATAGTGTCTTCTACTTTTGATTGTTTGTGTTGTTTGTCACTAGTTGTGACCGAGGGTATTTGAGGAGGGCCTCTTACCTAGGTGAGTGTTAGGTAGAAGTCATAGGAAGGGTAGTGATTAAGTGAGAAGTTGTAAACGGGGATTTTAACTTCAAATTGATACTATCGTATAGTGATTTCATCCCTGGCTTGGTAGCCCCCAGAGTAAGAAGGTGGTTCCAAACTAGGTAAACACTTTCGTGTGTCTTTTACTTTTCTGTACTATTTTACTACGGCGATTAACTTGTTCCATACTTGTTAGTTCTCAGATATATGTGTCGTGACATCTCATTCGACATCTAATATCTGATACCTGAATTTAACACATGAACTTGCTTCACTAAGGAAAAGGCAATTTCTTAGGTCAACAAGAAAAGTGAATCTTGTTCATAGAAGTATATTATATGAAAATAGTCGAGCAAATGTTGGGCCATCCAAAACATACCACTTATTAAAAGAACAACTTGGAGGTTACGAAAATGTTAGGTGCACACAAAAGGGTCTCCAAAATTGCTTGAGAGATTTAAAGATATTGACTAAAGATTATCACGCATGTGTGTTTGTTGATAACTTTAAGAGGAAACAAGATGCAAATCCTTCATTTTATTATGCATATGAGGTGGATGTTGAAGGTCGACTAAAACATATTTTTTAGGAAGATGGTATTTGTAGAAAAAATTATGCTTTGTTTGGAGATGTGATTTCGTTTGACACTACATATAAAACAAACAAATATTCTCTTATTTTTGCACCATTTATCGGATTGAACCACCATAGACAATGTGTTTCTTTTGGAGCTGCCTTTTTAGCAAATGAAAAAAGTAATTCATTCATTTGGTTATATGAAAAGTTTTTGGAAGCGATGGGAGGACATAAACCGATCTTATACTAACATATAAAGATCCCACACTGAAATTTGCAATAGAGAAGGCTTTTTATTCTTCCTCACATAGATTTTGCATGTGGCACATTGTAACATCCGTAATTTCGTAAATTAATTTAATTGAATTTTTTAATTTAATTATTTGGATTTACTAACTTATTCGGTGGTTAAATCAATTTGGAAGAATTATGAGGATGAGTGTTATTGGGCTTTGTGGTGTTGTTAGCAGAGAAGGGGTGTTAAGTGATAAAGACCCTA